>NC_080185.1:32155338-32351191 GCF_950295315.1 Erinaceus europaeus
GATCTCTGGACTAATCTCTGCGTATTCTAGCTCTTCTGACTTAAGACCCAAGTTTGGGATCTCTGCCAGGGGGCCCAGTTTCGGCAGGGAGCCCGCGGTCTTCGGGTGGTCCGGGATCTGCCCAGGCTTCATAGCAGGAGGGCAGGTGGGTCAGTCATGCAGAAGGCATGAGCCTAGGTGCCCCGGGGTGGTGGCCATGAGAGGCCTTGCCCACCATGTCTGTTGCCCTGCTCCTGGTGGCTGAGCAGTGTGGAGGGAGCCCACGCCCAATGTCCCACTCCATGCAGTGGAAAGCCAGCTCATGCGGGCTGGTGTTGGGTGGAAACCACAGAGTGGTCCAGAGATAAATGTTCCAGAAACAGTGAAACAGTCTCGTGAAGAAAGAACAGAGGCCTTTGGAGATCTCTTCACAAGCAGAAGAGAAGGCCATAGTGCATAGGTAGCCAAATTGTCTTCATTTATCTGAGAGATGTGCAGGTCAGGTCCACGTGGGCTCCATTTGTGGTTAATGTTCGGGGCTCCAGCAGGCTGGGATAGCTTCACGGTGGTAGACAGAGACAACCAGAGACACACGGCTGGGCAGTGAAGCTTTATTCATGAGCGGGCAAACATGTGCTCTCCTGTCTTTCTGTTCTGGTGGCAGAGAGAGACCCTTAAACTAATCACCACACAGATCTGTCCTGCATCTCCTCACACAGCAGAGCCAAGAACTCCTGAACTACATAGCATAGGGGGCAGGAAGAAAGAGGGCCCACGAAACTAGCAAGGGCCAAACCAATTCTCCTGGTGGGGTGAAGGAGACCAAACCAATATGAAACATACCAACAACAGTGGACAGTAGATTTGCATAATTGTCTATTCTTGCTTTCCCTTTTCTCCTTTCTCTTTCTCATTCATTTAGATTTGGTTGCTCTTTTTTCTTGGACCTAAGGTGTTTTTTGGCTAACTGGTATTGGTTTAACTGCATCAATACTTGCTTCAGTTACTATTGTTGTAATTTCTGAGGTTGGTGACTGCATTTGTCATAAAGGTGTTTAACATAGTGTGGCTTGTACTCAAAACACAACAGCTGAAGAACAACAGAGCAGAAAAATAAAAAGCACATCAATAAAAAATGGTTAGATCAAGAGCAAATAAAATTGAAACCACAATGAATCAAGACAGGATCCCACAAGAAACTCCAAATCAGTCAGAAGTAACCATAGATAAGAAAAGTATGCAAGCAATAACAAACTTATTAATAACAGAAATGAAGACAACTATGGAAGAAAGGGCTATCACAATTAGGGAAACAACAGATGAGACCCTTAAGTAAAATACTAGATACCTTGAGTTAATTAGAGAACTAAAAGCTGAAATAGATGAACTAAAAGGTCAATTAGAAGAACAAGATAATACTATAAATGAACTGAAAAAAGAAGCTGAGAGAAGGGAAAACAGGCTAACAGAAGCAGAAAACAGAATTAGCCAGACAGAGGATGAGATAGAGAAAACTAAAAATGAGGTAAAAGGGTCCAAATAGAGATTAAGAGACACTGAAAATAACAACAGAGACATATGGGTTGATCTTAAAAGAAGTAACATTCATATCATTGGACTACCAGAGGAAGAAAGAGAGGAAGGGGAAGTAAACATTCTAGAGGAAATAATAATAATAATAAACCTTTCCAGACATAAACAACAGAAAGGACATTAAGACTCAAGAGGCCCAGAGAGTCCCAAACAGAATAAACCCAGACCTGAATACACCAAGACACATCATAGTTACAATGAAAAGGAGTAAGGATAAAGAAAGGATCCTACAGGCTGCAAGAGAAAAACAAAAAGTCACAAGGGAAAAACCATAAGATTATCAGCAGACTTCTCCACTCAAATGCTAAAAGCCAGAAAAGAATGGCAAGATATCTATCAAGCCCTGAATGAAAAATGGTTTCAACCAAGGATAATATATCCTGCTAGACTTTCATTGAAACTAGATGGAGTCATCAAAACTTTCTCAGACAAAGAACAGTTAGGGGTGGCAACCATCACCAAACCTGCACTGAAAGAGGTTCTAAAAGACCTCTTATAAACAAGAACATCACCATAATACTTAGCATATATCAGAGCAAATAAAAATGTTGAATAATGGCACTACAATACACTAAAACCATAATATCAACAAATGTCAATGGCATAAACTCACCCATTAAAAGGCACAAAGTGGGAGGATGGATCAGAAAACACAACCCAACCATAAGCTGCTTGCAAGAATCTCACCTGACCCAACAAGACAAACACAGAATAAAGTGAAAGGATGGAAAACTATCCTACAGGCTAATGGACCACAAAAAAAAAAAAAATCAGATACAGCCATTCTGGTCTCTGACACAACAGATACAACAGATATTAAATTAAATAAAGTAATAAAAGATAGGCAAGGCCATTACATGCCAGTCCCTGTTCGGAGCGCCAAATATGGGATGATCCCACTCATAAATAGAAGTTTAGTAAGAAGAACAGAAAGGGAAATTCAAAACAGGAGTTGACTGAATTTAGAGTAGGGCACCAAAGAAAAATCTCTGGGTGGAGGGTGAGGATGAATGTTCAGTTTCATTGGGGGGCAGTAGGGAGGAGAGGATGGACAACATACTCTATGCTACACCTGAGGAAGATGGGTCCATATTGGGGCAGCATGGAATGCTTCTACTCATGACCAGAGAATGTGAGCTCAGATCTAGAGGGATTTAGAGGTCACATAGGCTCCTAAGCTAATTATGGGCCCCAGAGCACATCAAATTGATGGGGTTTACAGTAATATTTCTACCCCTTTCCCATGTTTGGGAGCTACTCTCTTCCCTGATCCAGTTTTCTGGTCCTTTTCCCAGCCATGACATCGTCTCCCCAGACAATAATTAGGATTCACCTGCATATAAGATTCCATGCTCAGGCAAAAAAAAAAAAAAAAAATACTAGTATAGCTACAGGCCCTTTGAAATATAACTAAAATATACCTACTAGCTATCTACAAAATGGAGGATCCCCCAATGCTTCACCTGCACTATTCCAGCCTATAGGTCCATAATTGTCCAACAGTTTGTTTGGCTTTATATATTATCTCTTTTTTTAAGCCACCAGGTTCCAGATGCTAGCAGGATGCGACCAGACTTCCCTGGACAGACAACCCCACCAATGTGCCTTGGAGGTCTGCTTCCCTAGAGCCCTTCCCCACTAGGGAAAGAGAGAGACAGGATGGGAGTATGGATTGAGCTGTCAGCATCCATGTTCAGTGGGGAAGCAATTACAGAAGCCAGACCTTCCACCTTCTGCATCCCACAATGATCTTGGGTCCATACTCCCAGAGGGTTAAAGAGTAGGAAAGCTATCAGAGGAGGGATTGGTATACGGAGGTCTGTTGGTGAGAATTGTGTGAAGCTGTACCCCTCTTATCCCATGGTTTTGTCAATGTTTTATTTTTTATAAATAAAAAAAATTAAAAAAAAAGATAGTGCAAGAGATTTCTTGTAGTCTTAGAAAGATGCTAGAGTAGGAACTCTATTACATTGCTGGTGGGAATACAAACTATTACAACCACTATGGAGAACAGTATGGGAAATTCTTACACAAATACAAATGGAAATACTTTATGATCCTGGAATACAACTCCTAGGCCTTTATGCAAAAGTGATAAAGCATTAATTCAAAGGGATATATGTACTTTCATGTTGTTGGATTCGATTAGCCAAAATTTTGTTGAGGATCTTTGCATCAATGTTCATTAAGGATATATGTCTATAGCTTTTTTGTTTGCTTGTTTGCTTTTGTTGATTTTTTGGTGGGGTCATCCCCTGCTTTGGAGATCATGGTGATGTTAGTCTCATAAAATGTGTTTGGGAGTGTTCCCTCATCTATTTTTGGGAAGAGTTTGAGGAGGAAGGGTGTTATTTCCTTTTTGAAAGTTTCATAAAATTCATTAATATAGCCATCCTTGCTTTTGTTCTTGGAAAGGCTTTTGATTGGTGCTTTGATTTCTTTAGTTGTGAATGGCTTGTTAAGTGTATCTACTACTTCTTGTGTCAAGGTTGGCTGTTGGTATGACTCTAAGAATGTGTTTTACTAAATTTTTAAATTTATTTTATTTGTTCTTCTAAGTTTTTAAATTTATTTTCATACAGATGTCTATAATAGTTTTGTATAATAATTTGAATCTATCTCATCTGTTGCAATATTTCCTCTCTCATTTCTGAAAGATCTTACGATGACATTCTCTTTTTCCCTTGGCGAGTGTAGCTAGTTGTTTATTTATTTTGTTGATCATTTCAAAGTACCTTCTCTTGGTTTCCTGATGGCGTTTTTGTTTTCTATTTCATTGATTTCTAGTCTTATTTTGACTATTTTCTGTCTCCTGCTCACTGTTGGGTCTCTTTGTTGCTCCACTTCTAGTTGGTTCAGTTGGGTAGCTAAATGGTTTACTACATATTTCTCCTGTTTATTAATGTGGGTCTGTATTGCTATGAACTTCCCTCTGAGGACTGCTTTTGCTGCATTGCACAAGGTCTGATAGCTGGTTTCTTCAATTTTATTGGTATCTAGGAAATTCTAAATTTTGTTTTTAATCTCTGCAATGACTCCTGTATTGTTCAGAAGCATATTGTTTAGTCTTCAGGCTTTGGGGAAATTTATTTTCATTTTTTGGTCCGTTTCTAAATTTTATGCCATCATGGTCTGAAAAGATGCATTTTATAATTTTCATATTTGCTCATTTGTTTAAGCTATCTTTGTAGTACAGCATATGGTTGATCCTTGTGAATGTTCCATGTGTACTTGAGAAGAATGTGTATTCATTTCTTTTCGGATGAAAAGTTCCAAATATTTGTATTAGATCCATTTCATTTATGGTTTCATTTAGGCTCCCTATTTCTCTGTTGATTTTTTTTCTAGATGTTCTATCATTTGCTGTGAATGGCATGCTAATATCTCCTAGTATTATTGTGTTGCTGTCAATGTATCCCTTAAGTTCAATAAGCATTTGCTTTATATATTTGGGTGCATCTTAGTTTGGGGCATATTTACTTTTTATGGCTCTATTTATATGTTGGGTTAATACTTTAGCCATTATGTAGCATCACACTCTGTCTCTTGCTATTATCTTTATCTAAAAGTCTATTTTATCTGACAACAGAATAGCTGTCCCAGTTTTATTTTTTGTGAATTATTACCTTGAAGTGTCTTACCCTAACTTTTTATATTAAGTTTTTATTTGTCTTTTCTTTGGATGTGTGTTTCCTGAAAAGATATAACGGGTATGTCCTTTGTTTAATCCATTTAGCTACTCTGCATCTCTCGACAGGTGGATTTAGACCATTAATATTTAGAATGACTATTGATATATGTGGTTTATTTACATCCATTCTGATTTTTGTTTTGAGTTTGTTTTAAATTGTTTATTCTTTGCCCATTTGTTACTATCTGTCATTTTGTGTGGATGAGTTTCTGTGGAGAGTTCCTCACTAATTTTTCTTGTACTTTCTATAAAGCTCTGTATCCTGTTTTGTTTTGTGGTTACCATAAATGTAATAATTAGCATGGTGTACCTATAAAGGTCTTTTTTTAAGTTGATCTTGATAATAAATATTTGTTAGAATTGCTTTTTCCTTTAAATCCCTCCCCTGCATGCTTTTTCTTTCCTATTTTTATTTTCTTATTTCTAGTCTACTGTTGTTCACATCACTTAGAATTTGTATTACTTTGCTTCTTTCTTTCTTGTGGAACTTTGTTCAGTAGTTCTTGTAAGGTATGGTTGATTGTAGCAAATTCCTTTAGTTTTTGAATATTTGAGAAATCTTTATTTCTCACTCATATTTGAAGGATAATTTTGCAGGATACAAGTTTTGAGGCTAGAGTTAACTCTCCATTAGAACTCTTAATATGCTATTTCATTCTCTGCTTGCCTCTAGATATTGTGAAGAGAAATCTATGAAAGTCTGATATCTCTGCCTTTGTATGTAACTCTTTCCTTTTCCTAGCAGCCTGAATTTTTTCCTTGTCGTTGAATTTTGATAGTTTTACAATTATGTGCCTTGATGTTGATCTTTTTGTATTAATAAATATGGGTTAGCATTATGCCTCTTGAATGAAAATGTTCTGAGGGTTTCCTAAGTGGAGGTAATGATCAGATAAAATTGCACTAAAAATAGACTCTGGGCCTTAAGCTTTGCCCTCCTCCTAAGATATACTTATCACTCTTATAGTCAACATTTGGATGGAGTCTGCAACTTCACAGAGAGTTACTTCATTTTTTTCTGAAACTTTCCTCATCCTCATCCTTAAGTTGAAAGGGTGGACTAACTGTATCTTCTATATTAGAATTTTTTTTTCTTGGGAGTCGGGCAGTAGTGCAATGGGTTAAGTGCACATGGTGCAATGAACAAGGACTGGCTTAAGGATCCTGATTTGAGCCCCCAACTCCCCACCAGCAGGGGAGTCGCTTCACAGGCAGTGAAGCTGGTCTGCAGGTATTTATCTTTCTCTCTCTCTCTCTGTCTTCCCTTCCTCTCTCCATTTCTCTCTGTCCTATCCAAAAATAGCTACAGCAGTAAAATAATAAGGGAAACAAAAGGGAATAAATAAATACATATAAAAATATTTTTTTAAAAAAGGAAAGAATTTTCTTCTGCACATGTGAGTCTACTTCCTAAGCCTTCTATCTGTGCATGAATTGCAATTCGAATGTCTTTTACTCCCTGGAATTTTGTTTCAAAATTTTCTTTTATTCTTTCTAACCACTTAGTGAATTCTGACTGAAGTTCTTCTTCCAAGCTTTAAAGTTTCTGAGTTTCATTCTTGTGTGTTTTAATCCCATGGTAAAATGTTCTTTCCAGTCTTGCGTAGATTCTTCAAGAGTTTTCTGTAGTTTGGCTCTGATACTCTTTCTGAATGTGTAATTCCTTGGAGTTTCTCTGTTTCATTTCTATCTGACTGATATGATGCTGTTAGCTGTTTAGTTCTGTTTCCTTGCTTGTACATTTATTGTGCTGGTTATTGCTAGCCAGCAGGGGGTCCTACTGTGATCTGTAGGATTCTCATTTTTGTATGTTCCCTGGAGAGTGGGAGTGGGGGTTGTCTTGTGGTTGCAAATACTCTCTCTTTTTTGTTGTGTCCTTGCCTTAAATATAGAAAGTTAAACCCCCCCTGAGTCAAATATTGAGAGGTGTTAAGCTCCTTTCGCTTTCATCCAGCATTAGGAATGACATTTGCTGCACTTAAAGTGAAATGGTCAAAATGGTGCAGCTCAGCTCTATGCAGGCCAGATTTCTGCTTTGACAGTGATGTTCTTTCAACCCATACTCCTTTTTGTCCCAACCATGCAGGATCACCCACCTGAAGCTGCAGATTTTTCAGCTGAATATTATGACTTCAATCTGGCCTCTTGTTGTATTTATTTGTTGCTTTTGGGGGAAAGAGGTGATCTGATGACTGTTACTCCGTGGCCATGCCTTCTGGAAGTCCTATATATCAATAATAAAGCTAATAACTTTCAGGTGTTTATTTATTTATTTTTTATTTAAGAAAGGAGACATCAACAAAACCTTAGGAGAGGAGGCATACAGTTCCACACATTTCCCACCACCCGATCTCCATATCCCATTCCCTCCCCTGATATCTTTCTCATTCTCTATCCCTCTGGGAGTATGGACCCAGGGTCATTGTGGGTTGTAGAAGGTGGAAGGTCTGGCTTCTGTTATTGCTTCCCCGCTGAATATGGGCATTGACTGGTCAATCCATACTCCAAGTCTGCCTCTCTCTTTCCCTAGTAGGGTAAGAGACCCCTCTGGGTAAGTGGACCTCCAGGTCACATTGGTGGGGTTCTCAGTCCAGAGAAGTCTGCTTGGCATCATGCTGGCATCCAGAACCTGGTGGCTGAAAAGAGAGTTTACATACAAAGCCAAACAAATTGTTCAACAATCATGGACCTAAATGCTGGAATAGTGCATATGAAGTGTTGGGGGGGCACTCTCTGCAGACTTTTATGTACTTCTGCCTTCAGGTATATATTTTTCCCTGGTTTATGGACACGTGTGAACATATGTTCTATCTCAGGGGACTTGGTCTATATCTAGGTTTGGGGACTTTATTGAGGAGTCGAACACCTGGAATGGAAGTAGAGAATACTATCTAGGAAAGGTCTCACCCAAGTGATGAAGCTGAAGGGTTGTCATTCCACACCTGAAGTCTCTGGACACAGTCTGAAGTGAAGCATGCTTGGGTGGCATTTGTTGTGTTGATTAGGTTGCTATCAGCAGATGTAATATTATTTGATATGAATTGAGAGAAGCATGCAGGGAAGTGGGCCCCATCAGGTTTTTATTTTTTTAAGAAGAAACACTTTTGAAAGTAGATCATTATAAACTCAGAATACATTTTATTTAGCATTTCATGCATTTTGAATATCTTGTATAAAAATGGAAATAATATGACCCAGCAATATTATTCCTGTTAATTTATCTGGAAAATATGAAAGCACAAATTCAGTTATATGCATCCTATTTATAACTGTATTTTCACAATAAACAAATGTTGGTGGTCAACTTAAATCTCCATCTATAAGTGAATGGATAGAGAAACTGTGAGACACATACCCAAAAGAACACTATTCAATTACCATAAAGATTATATTTTACCTTCTGGAATAAAACGGATGGAACCAGAAGTGATTGTTTTGCAGCCTGTCACCTTGCTATATTGTTAAATAATGCCCAGTATTTTTCAACTTAATTCTTTAGGATGTTCTCTATATATTATCATATCACAAAGATATGTTTTTGTGTGGGTCATTTTGGTTTGTAGAATATGGGTATTCCTTCTGCTTTCTGAATATCTGGGTATTCCTTCTGCTTTCTGAATATCTGGGTATTCCTTCTGCTTTCTGGATATCTGCTTTCTGGATATCTGCTTTCTGAATATCTTCTAGTCATTCCATTGATTTGGAAAAATGTGGGGTTTTTTATATATGGTTTCTTCTCTATCTTCTCCCACCTTTGGTAATCCCTATAGGTTTAGTAATAGAGTCTGGTATTTCACAGAGTTGTTTTATCTTTGCAAAACATTTTAATTTATATCCTTCCATTGTGGAGAACTAATACTGAAATTCTTTCCTCTCCTGTCTACTTCACAGACTTTCCAACTGATCCTATATTCAGTTCAAAGTGAAATTCATGCCCTCTCATTCTGTTTGGGCCTTTTCTTTTAAATCTTTAATTACTTCATTGGAAAACACCTTACCTTTAGTGGTTTCTTTTGATATTGAACTTGCAACTGTGTGTTGAGAGTTTGTCATTCTGTAGCATGTTCATGATCAATTTTCGAAACTCATTCTCTGATGATCCATCTGGTACAGTATTTTATTAATTTCTCTTGTAGAATAACTTCTTATAGGAATACCTCACAGATATTAGAAGGAGTGCTGTTGCTATGCTTCACATTGGTTTGGTCTCACTCTCCACCACCACCCCCCCCGCTGGGAGATTTGGTTTGGCCCTTGCTAGTTTTCGCGCTACTCCCTTCTCCCCGCCCCCTACCCTACGTACTTCCGGAGTTCCTGTGGCAGCCGCTGGAGGAGAAAGACAGAAGAGCACATGTTTGCCCGCTCATGAATAAAGATTAAACTGCATTAAAACATATGTTGTTTTAACCGGGCTGGCTCCACAGGCGGGTAACAGAGACAACCAGAGACACACGTCTGAGCTGAGAATGCAGTTTAATCTTTATTCACGAGCGGGCAAACATGTGCTCGTCTGTCTTTCTCCTCCGGCGGCAGAGAGGGACTCCTAAACTAATCACCACACAGATCTGTCCTGCATCCTTCTCCTCTGGCGGCTGCCACAGGAACTCCGGAAGTACGTAGGGTAGGAGGCAGGAAGAAGGGAGTAGCACGAAAACTAGCAAGGGCCAAACTAAATCTCCTGGAGGGGGGAGAGCGAGACCAAACCAATGTGAAGCATAGCAACAGAGTGCCTATTATTTTTATGTGTTCTTGATTTTCTCATTAACTATCAGGTGGCTTCATTTTCTCAGTAACTACCAGGCAGATTGTTTTTCTCATTAACTACCAGGTACCACTATGGATAATGTTCTGAATTTACTTGTTCATGAAGAGATGAACTAATATGGTAACTGACATTGTTTGTTTATTTATTTATTTATTTTTGCTAGTAAGGTTACTTTGAACCTTGTTCCTGCACAGAAAATAAACTACTTTTTCCTAGCAGCCATTCTTTCTTTCCTATGTGAATGGCAGAGGGATTGAGAATGAGGTGGAGATAGATAAGTATATAGAAAGAGATATACCTGCATCATGATTTCACTACTTGTAGTGCTTAGCCCCTGTAGGTGGGCAAAGTAGGGCCTGAACTCTGGTATTAGAATCATGTTAGCCTCTGGAACTTAGTGGATATAAGGCAGTAAGATATAAAGCAAGACAGAATAATCAATGAACAGGAACCAAAAGCAAGGAACAGATCAGACAGAAATACGAATCATAGGGTGTAAATAAGCCAGGAACATCATTTTAGGTATGTTCCTAAGGGTCCATGACTTTCAGAGTTTTTGCTCTGAGTTTGATGGCTAACATGGAGTTAGACAGACAGATTGTCTAGAAGATGGTGTCAGAGTTGAGACTATGACTATAAAGTTGGATTAGGGCAGAAAGTCGCTCCCAAACTGAAGAAAATTTATGAATAAAATTAACTATTTACCCCATCCACCTGAATCAGAGCCCATATATTTTCACATTTAGCCTGTGTAACCTCTGAGTTCCTGTCAGTTTGCACTCACAGTTCATGGTCACAACTGAGAACATTCTAGTGCATACTCATTTTAGGATCAGTTGTCCATGACTCCCAGCCTCTCTTTAGAAAGTTGGGTAGTCCTTACCATTGCTATCTTATAGTGAGGGTAAGGCCTTTGAGAAGCCCACAAGAGGTCTTATGATGATGTTCCTGATGGAAGTGACCAGTGATGGAGAAAGTGATCTAGTAGATATGATCCCATTCTCATGTCTTAAGTTAAATTGTTTTGGGTTGGTTCATATACAACATTTATATTTGAAAACTATGCTGATATTTTACATTTAATTAAGATGTTTTGTATTTAAATGACTTATCAACCAGAGAGATATCTGATAAACCATCTGACTCTTTTACCTAGTTTCTTGCTTCAGTCTTTAGTACTACATGAATGGTCTGGCTTGTCTTTTTCCTCCCTGCCTCATGTGAAACTATCTTATGGGAAATAAAGTTTATAAAAAGGTCAAAAATTGGTAGAGGGGGGCTGAGTGTTGGGGCAGCTGATTGACCACACATGTTAAAATGCACAAAGACCCAGATGGGAGATCATTGCTCCCATGTGGAGGGTAAAATATTCCAATTGGTGAAACAGTGCTGCAGATGTGCCTCTATCTCTCTTCCTCTCTATTTACCCCTTTCCTCTCAATTTATGATGGTCTCTATCCAATAAATAAGGGTAATAAAAATGAACAAAATATAGATAGAAGGAATTTATTAAAATTAATTTTTTAAACATTCACTCGACAAATAGTCATTGAGTAAACACTATATTAATGAGTAATACATTTATAACACTAGGATATGAAGTAAGCAAAAACAAGTAAGGATTCTACTTTCAAAGGACTTAATATATGTAAATCATATATTTATATTAAATTATACACTTTCAGTATAAATAAATATCAAAAATGTTCACTACTCTAAAGCTAGTACAAAAATTGACTTGTTTACATGGTTTATTGTTGGGCATGAAACCATCTCCCCCTGCTCCACACTGCATTGCTGATACTATGGCCTATTTACATAATCATTGTTTTGCCTGAAAGATCCCCACACATTCCATTCCTTTGATCTATCTTCTTTGAAACCCACCCTGCCTGCAGGGTAACATTAATCCCACTAGTTAAAAGTACTGCAACAGTTGCTAAGGAAGTTTATACCTTCCCAGCTCACTTTTGCCTTTCTCCACCCATTTCCTAGCCATTTCTGTTTCCAACTTGCTACTTCCGTTTCCATCCTATGAAAGTGTTGTCTCTCTCATCAATAAAGATTGCATTACCTTGCACCATGTGTTTGGTTCCTGATTCATCTGTCTCCTGCATCACTGAGTGAGTAGCAGCCCAGGCTGGCTCCAGTCAGTTCTCTCCAACCCAGAGAGTACAAGCCTGGGAAGAAACACCCCCACGCTAGCCCTGCAGTTTATTCTCCGCTGACCAACAGAAAAAATATTGTATTATATTATATTATCTATTTTATTTTTATTATTGTTTTAAAATGTCATATTGTTCTACTATGGATAGGCAAAAATAGTTTTTAAAAAATATTTAGTGATTAGAGAATCAGGCAGTAGCACAGGGGGTTAAGTGCACATGGTGCAAAGTGGCAAGGACCAAAGTAAGGATCCTGGTTCCAGCCTCCAGCTCCCCACCTGCAGGGAAGTCGCTTTACAGATGGTGAAGCAGGTATGCAGGTGTTATCTTTCTCTTCCCCTCTCTGTCTTCCCCTCCTCTCTCCATTTCTCTGTACTATCCAACATGACGACATCAATAACAACCACAATAATAAATACAACAATAAAAAACTAGCTCATCAAAAGGGAAAATAAATATAAAAATATTTAGAGATTAATGGTTAGTACAGTCTTTAAAACATAGGCACAATCTCTCATCTTATTTTGATTGTGTGAAAGAGAGAGAGATACCAGAACACTGCTAGCTTTGGCTTATAGTGGTGGTGATGATTAACAGTAGGACCTCAGAGCAATGGGCATGAAAGTCTTTTGCATACCATTACATTGTCTCCCCTACCCTGAATTAGGGATTCTTAAGAGAACCACAGAAAATTCTAGTTAAGTGATACCAGTTCCTTCAAGGTCCTTGTTGGCACTCAAGTGTTTGGCCTAGCAACAGGAGGTAGGCTTCCCTGTGCCAGTTCAAGAGACTGCACAAACAGAATGACTGCCAGGGGATAATTCAGGTATGAACAATTCACTTTAATAAGCAAAAGGCAGGGTTTATATAGCAGAGAGGAACAAAGAACATTTTTCACATATATCAATGATTATGGGTTTCCAAAAGGTCAGTACCCTTATGGTGGGGAAGCTAAGGAATGACGAAAATTGGTAGCTGTAGTGGAAAGGTCAGAGTGATTAGATACTATGAGGCAAGAATGCTAATTAACTAAAGGTATTAAGAAGAACATGGTAATTAAACCAGCAGAGTGAGGTAAACAGAGAAGGGCAGAAATTTGTTGTAAGAAGTAGTGATCAAAGAACAAGGAAATAGTGTGTGGGTCTTACTGTTATGTTACTGACAAGGCAGGGTGATGGAGTATGGTTTGTATGTGATCATAGATGGTGAAATTATAGTGAACTTTAAGTGAACTTTCAAGCAGGCAACCATTTGGTTTGTAGCAGGGGAATGGGTTAAGTATTAGAAGGTGCAGGCCTTTGTGAAGCCTGGGAGACTAACAAGGGGCAACTGAGTCAGGAAAGCTTTTCCCTCCAAGCTCCATCCCCGAAAGGGAGAGGCTGACAGGTGGGGTGACCTCCATATTTAGGATGGGGAGTTCCCCTATGCCCTACCAAGCTTTCACATTGCCCCACAAGTCCATATAGTGGTGTCATTACAGTTTTGATATTTTGTTTGTTCTGACTTCTCCTTAATTGATTGATTATTTACTTTAGCTACCTAGTTGAGGAAAATGAATCAAATATTCAAAGTATTTTTGATAGGTGAAAGAGAGTGATAAAAGAGAGAGAGAGGAGAGGAGAGAAAGGGAGGAAGAAGAAGAAAGAAGAGAAGGAGAGACACCATAGCACCACTCCATTTATCATGAAACTTCCTCCATGCAGGTGCTCCCATGTAACTAGAGGTTCAGCTTGACTGGAGGCTTAAACCCAAGTCCTCTTGTATGGTTAAGTGTGTGTTTTACCAGATGAGCTATATTCTACCCCCATCCAAACCCCCTATTCAGTAAGTGGTAGGAAAAAAAATAAAATTTGTTTTACTGTCATTGAAATATTAGTCATTTGGAGCACAACAAAAATCAAAAAAAGACTCTGAAAGCAGACATCAATAAAGTCATACTTTAATGTATAGATTTTCTTTGGTAAGTCAAGCCTGTCTCATGACAAAAACCAAACTAAGCTAAAGAATAAATCTGACTTTTTCTAAGGTATTACACAGCTCTTAAGAAAGTAAAATATGTGGAGTCAGGCACAGCGGGTTAAGCACATGTGGAGCAACATGCAAGGAGAAGAATAAGGATCCTACTTCAAGCCCCGGCTCTCCACATTTAGGAGAGTCACTTCACAGGTGGTAAAACAGGTCTGCAGATGTCTATCCTTCTCTCCCTCTCTCTGTCTTCCCCTCCTCTCTCCATTTTTCTCTGTCCTATCTAATAATGATGACATCAATAACAATAGTAACTACAACAATGAAATACAACAAGGACAACAAAAGGGAAAATAAATATTTTTTTAAAAATTTCATTAAAAAAAAAAGAAAGTACAATATGGTACCTTTCATGGAGATAGGACGTTTTCACATTCTCTAAGTCATGTCTGTGCACATCTAATAGTTTCTTTATAGAATAATGATATTTTCATATCTCCTCAAATTCTGGCTTCAAGTTTATAAATAATTATTGATCTTTACGTTTATATTTTGTTAGGGACCTAATGCTGTTTTACAAAATTATAAGGTAACAGGTATACAATTCCACAACATTCCCACCACAAGAGTTCTTTCCCATTCCCTCCATTAGAAGCTACAGTAGTTCTTCCAAGGTTGCAAATATGGGTTAGCTATTATTTCTATAAATAAATAAATTATATATATATATATATATATATATATATATATATATATATATATATATATATGGATTTCCTATTGTCCTGCCTTCTCATCTTTTTTAAGTCACACCTACACCCATTACTATTTAAGAGTATCCTTCATTTTTACCTCTTATCTCTCTGGGTTCTGATGAAGTTGGAGTTCTGAGCTCACTGGTTATCTTCCCCTAACATTTCTCTTCTTCTGAGAGTATGGACCCAAATTATTTTTGGGGTGCAGAAGATTGGTGCTCTGGCTTCTGTAACTGCTTCTCCTCAGGACATGGGCATTGGTAGGTTGGTCCATAACCCTAGCCTGTTTCTATCTTTCCCTAGTAGGGTAGATAGAGCTCTGGAGATTTGAGGTTACAAGAGAAAATGGAGAGATCTTCCCAGGGAAGTCAGAATGAAATTTTGGTAGCATCTGCAAGTCGGTGGCTGAAAGGTGGTGCTCTAAAGCAGGACAAATGATTAAGCAACACAAACCAAAAAGTAGAAATAGAGCAGACGATAATAAGAATCTCAGGGTTGAAAGAAGCTAGGAAGTCTATTTTAGGTATGTTTCTAGGGGACCATGACTTCTGTAGTTTTTGTTTGATTTTGATAGCTAACATAGTGGTGGACAAAAATATTGTCTGAAAAGATTATGTCATAGGTAAGATGGGGCTAGAATGTCAAATTATGAAAGAGAGTAGCTCCCAAATTGAATAATATATATAAATAAAATGAACTATTTATGCAGTCAACCAGATACAGAACCCATATGTATTCATATTTAGCATAGGAGCTCATGTTACCTCTCACATTTCATGGTCACTACTAAGAACATTCTAGGATGCACTCATTTGAGGACCAGTCTTCCTCAAGTTGCAGAGTAGGATGACCCAGCCTTCCTTAGAGTGTACCACTGTTACTTTATAGGGAGAACAATTTCCTTGAGTGGCCCAGAAGGAAGCTTATGCTGACATTCCTGATGGAAGTGACCAGTGATGGTGGAGAGAGGGACCTATTAGAGTTGACCTCTAAGTTAATGTTGTTTCCAAAGAAGAGTCACATAAATTCCAAAGCTTTACTTTTGTCATGCATCTTCCCCTCCTTTATTTTAAATCTCTCTATAATACTTATTATGTCTTGTATATGTTTTAAAAGTATTATAACTCAAAAGTAATTGTTGAATACACTTTGTGCAAAATCTGCTAATAAATGTTTGGAAGAAAGAGCTAAAACAAATAAAATATTGTTACATTATAATTATAATTAAATTTCATGATGACCATAAAATATATATAACATGATAGTAATGTATTCTTGTGTGTGCTATGATGTAATGGATTAATAGTAGGCTTTGAAAAATGAAAAGTCTATTATAGAAGTAATTAGCTAGTACTATAGATTTTTGTGCAAAACATCTTTTTTTTTTTACAACTGGATATTGTTAAAAAATATATGACCACATCTCTGGAACATCTCGAACTCTGCCTGTCCAATAGAAATTTTATTTGCATAAAAGAATAACAAGTTTTTGTAGAAAATAAAACATCTGGAAAATTATTTTTGTGTATGACAATCTAAAACTATAGTGCCTTTTTCATTTCTTGAGATTGTAATAGGTATGTTGATGTAATTACAACATTCTGTTTCACAGTAAACTATATAATGTGGAGACACAGAAGAGAGTATATGTCACTGTAAGGCAGAAGAATCAATTGAATTAAAAGTAAAGAACTAAAACATCACCTAAAGTAAAGCTAATAATAGTCCCTGGTCATCACAACATATTGTTTATACTCATAAATCTTTGGTCATTCAACAGAGATATAAATATATGGGGACAATATTTTGATTTCTAGTTTGCTTTGTTTTAAAGAGTTCTCTAGCAGATTGATCTAATTCTTGTTAATGAACAAGAATGTAAGCTTTTTTCATTTAATGTATTTTTGTGGATCTGTTTTTCACTATGGACTTCTAGAGAGTTTTATGCTGGTATTTTAGTCTGAGCTCTACATAATTGTTCACTAGTAGAATGTGGTCTCTAGCAATTTATCATGAGTTATCCCAGGATACCTAGTTAGTCCTCAGGCAATGGATAGTTCATGTGAAGGAAATAACAGGCTGATTTGCAGTTATAATTGAAGAAAATTGCTTGAGAGGATTCTGACAGTACAGAAAATAGGCCAATTAGTTACCCAACTCTCATTCTCCTGTAAGTCATGATTGTCTCCATTTAATTTTGCTGTCACTTATAAAGTGAGGTTAAGAATAGATTAGCTTCTTCTAGCCACATCGCACAATTAGCTTACTCCTTTTCTTCTTCAATTGCTTTTTTAAACAGCACGGTCGGGTTTAAAAACCAGTATTCACAAAACTATATTTAAAGCTTATTCATCATAAGTCAGTTACTAATATTTAAAACCAAGTAATTTCAGCACCACAACTTAACAATTAATAATACTTAGTAATTTCAGCACCACAATTAACAATTAATAATAAAAAAGAATAGTCTTTTTTTTACCCACACCAAATGATCATTAAATGCTACCTTGAAAAAAATTAATATCAAAGTAAAGAAAATATAAATAATCTTTGGCCAAGTGAATAGTTGCTAGTTTTTGAAAATAAATTTATATGTTCAAGTTCATTATATAATAAAGGAAGAAAATAAAAGTGTATCATAGAAAAAACAAGTATTTCTATTTTAAAATCTAGGATATTAACATTATCCTCCATGTTTATGTTATTTTTATGATATCAGAATATTGTTTGTGCTTCTGAAGTGAAAATATGATGGGATGATACTATTGAAAGATTGTATTGTCTCACATTTGTATGTAAGTTTTCAGTAAGTTTTATCTAGCTGATCCTATGTGTATTCCCTGGCATATTCCTTGGTTTAAATGTGTGCTTTTATTGTCTTTCCAAATAATAAAGAATCTTAAGACTAGAATAAAACGCTTCATTGTTTTATATTCCAACTATAGTACCTATTTTTTCCTGAACTCACAGTGGGACTTAAATACGTATTGTGAGCATTCGTTTGTGCTAGAAAGTTGTGTTATTACAATTTTCTTTGGCCATAATTTCATTCTTGTCACTCAGATTGAATGACATTGTGTCTAAAATAATTTGGCTTTAATTGTACAGGTTTCTGAAAAGACTTTACTAGAGAGCTGTAGCATTCCTCAGTTTTTGTTTTCCAAGACATGTGTTCTTCCTAAACCATCTTTAAATCTATCATGTATCTATCTATATACATCCTTCCATTCAAGCCATTTCTATATACCTATCTCTATATTTTCTATTTATCCATCTATCATAATAATTCATAAACTGAAAATAATTGATCCAATTCTCTGTCAGTCTGAGCTCTCAGTTCACAGTCACAGCTAGGAACATTCTAGGTTGCACTTATTTGAGTACAACCTAGAATTTTCTTCGAGTGACAGAGTAAATTGCCCAGTCTCCCATTGCTGTCCTACATTGATAGCAAGGTTCTGTAGAGTTCCCCAAGAGGGCTTATAAAGATGATACTGATGGAAGTCACCAATGATAGCAGAGAAGGTGTATTAAAGGTTTGGGTACATCATATTTATTATTTTAATAAAAACGTAACGGTAAATTTTAATAGCATATATACCTTTTGAGAGAACTTGAAAAACCCAAATAACCTAATCCTCATTCTAAGTAACTTCTGAACAAGTGATTCTGTAAATAATAAAAGATGACCAAGAATACACAGTGACACAGGGCATGCAGATGCAAGTTCTGTTTTCTCCAGGAAGAAGGACAGATTCTATTAAAGAGAAAAGTTATCAAAAAAGAACACAAGTGTTGCAGAGGTGTGAAAATTTGAATTGCACTTCACAGACCACCTTCTCCCTAGTAATATCCATTATCTTAAATGTATTTGACACTGTTTATTCTGTCTCCAGTTCACTCTCATGAAATTAATTATTTTATCCAAGCATATTTTGTTGGGTGAGATATTTCATTCTTGTAAAATACCACATTTGTATTTTTCAAGATGTAATGTATATTAATATTTTATAGGGGAAATCTCTTAGTCCTGAGAATAGATTAACCCAAATAAGTATTTATGTCTAAATTCTTGAGGAAGTCCTACAAATGGGCTCTAGAATTAAACTTATATCAAGCAAGTACTAAGAGGTATCTCTATTTAAACAAAAGGAAAAAGATAAATAATGGAAGCTAACAAAATATATTCAGGAATCTGAGGACAGTCATTAGAGAAGATTGTGAGATAAAGCGTCTTCAGAAGACAGTTTTTTTGAGTTGCAGAATCTCTGAGATCATAAGATCTATATTACATTTTCTGAAATCTATATTACATTTTCCAACTCCAAAGTATACTTGCAAAGTATACAAAAATTAAAGGAGTAAATAAATAAATAATAACCTCTTTTTTACTTGTATGATGCTACTTATTTATTTACTTTGGGAAGGATTAACGGTTTATAATCAACAGTAAATAATTGTTGCTACATATGCAAAAGTTCTCAGTTTCCTGCAGAACACTCCCAACCCTCACCTAGATCCTCCTCCACCATCATGCACCAGGACATGTAAGCCCCTTCCCCAGAGTCCTTTACTCTGGTGTAACAAACCAAACCCAATCCAAGCCCTGCTTTGTGTTTCCCCTTCTGTTCCTATTTATCAACTTTTCTTCAAGAGTGAGATTATTCCATATTCATCCTTCTCTTTCAAGCTTATCTCACTTAACATGATTTCTTCAATCACCATCTAAAATGTGATGAATAAGGTAAAGTCATCATTTTTAATATCTGAATAGTATTCCATTGTGTATATATATATCACACCTTTCTTAGCCACTCATCTATCGTTGGACATGTAAATTGCTTACAAGTTTTGACTATTTCAAACTGTGCTGTTTCGAACATAGGTATGCATAGGTCTCTTTTTTAATTTTTTAAAAATTTTATTTATAAAAAGGAAACATTGACAGCACCATAGGATAAGAGGGATATAACTCCACACAATTCCCACCACCAGAACACTGTATCCCATCCCCTCCCTTGATAGCTTTCCTATTCTTTAACCCTCTGGGAGTATGGACCCAAGGTCATTGTGGGATGCAGAAGGTGGAAGGTCTGACTTCTGTATTTGCTTCCCTGCTGAACATGGGCATTGAGAAGTTGATCCACACTCCCAGCCTGCCTCTCTCTTTCCCTAGTGGGGTGAGCCTCTGGGGAATTGGAGCTCCAGGACACACTGGTGGGTTGACTGTCCAGGGAAGTCTGGTCTGCATCATGCTAGCATCTGGAACCTGGTGGCTGAAAAGAGATGAGTGTGTTTGTTTCTTTAAGAAGATTGAATTGTTAATGACCTTTCAGTTAGAAAACATTTCATTTTCTAGGGAAAGAAAACATTTCTTCCTGACTTTTAAGAAATAATTTATCATGTTCCAGAAACTCTCCTGCTTATACCTCAAACATTTGTTTAATCCTGTTGACTATCTGCACATACAATTCATTAAGTTTTCTGTGGTATTAGTAATTGTGGAATAGAAGGGAATGCTAACATATATATATATATATATATGAATTTAAGTACCCTGCCTGACATATATTACAGACTAACCCATTATTGTTGCTAAGGAAGATTCATTAATTAAAACCAATATCAGGGAGTTGGATGGTAGTGCAATGGGTTAAGCACACGTGGCGCGACCAGCATAACCATCCAGGTTTGAGCCCCCAGCTCCCCACCTGCAGGGGAGTTGCTTCCCCTCTCTGTCTTCCCCCCTCTCTCCATTTCTCTCTGTTCTATCCAACAACGATGACATCAACAACAACAACAATAATAACTACAGCAATAAAACAAGGTCAACAAAAGGGAATAAATAAATAAATAAATAACCAAATATCAAACCAAATAAAGGCTATGTGGAGGAAGAACCACCATGTTCCATTGTCAACCTCATGCTCTTTCTTCAGCCCATCTACCCTTACTTTTATATTCTTTCCTTCAATGCAAACTGCTTCCATTCTTACTTACCTGTGGAGGGGTGTTTTTGAGGTGTCAATATCCAAGTCTGTTGGCTGCGGAGAAACAGGGTCTTTTCATTCTCTGTTGCTCCATAACAATGTGATCATGTCATAAGTGTTTCTTTGACTGAATAGAATAGCTCAGATATCATTAGCCCAGGTGTGGAAACATGTTATATAGTTAAACCGAATTACCATGTAAGGTTAGTTGTACTTCTTGGAAATTTCTGAAGCCAATCTACTTTCCATTTGAAACACCTTTCTATCTCATGATTTAATGATACTTGTACAGGTTTCATCAATGTTTCTAGGGTTTGTTTAAATTTTTTCAATTGTAACTGGAAACTTGTAAATTACTTCAAAAATGTCAATTTATGTTCCATTTATAAAAACTAGAAACATTCTAGTCTTTATCAACATTTTTGTTCCTCAAGACTAATTTTTTTTCCTGTGTGAAACATAAAACAAAGAATGGGATTGAAACAGTTTAGAGAAGAACATATTAACCACCATCTTCGAAGTCTTCATTGAGTTTTAATATCCTACAGGAAGATGGAATAAATGTCTGAAGAGAAGCACCCAATAAAAAGATAAAGCAATTGTGCATCTTTATTAAGTTCACTTTTCATCTCTTTCAATTGTGAAAACTCAGCATAGAACAGATTACTTAACAGGTTAACGAAACAAAAAATATAATATGCAGTTAAATTGCTAGCATCTTCAAAACATATTTTTGTAGTTTATGATGGACAATTGCAAATAAAATTAACAATCTCACTTAAATATCTCCTCTATTTCATTTTGCATCTTGCTTTTAAAGAATTGTTTTCTTTAGGTAATATACTACTTACAAAATAGACAATGTGTGTTGACTTATTTCACAATGCTTGTTTCCTTGTTATTACACATTAATATCCACTTATGAGATGCTGACTTGAGTTTAGTACATTATCTATAAGAAAATAGTAACATTCTCTAAGTTTGATTATCAGAATTATATGAAATGAGGTGATTTGGAATTGAACCTAAGACCATGGGGGTTTCAATAATGCAGACTGGAGATCTAACAGGCTGAGATATCTCCCTAGCCCCCCAAATGTGAAGTTTCTTAACTTCATTAAAATGTCAAGAGTTAACTCTTCTAGCTAGAACAATGATAAACATGTGTTCTTTATAAAATTCAAAGAAAATGAAGGAGAGAGGAATTTGTCAGGTAAATTCACTGGATAAGATTAAGTCATAAGAGAAAATTCCTGTAATAAATTTTGCTATCAATTGTGATAAGTTGGAAGGTTGCTGCTTCTGGTTATTATTATATAAGCCAAACATTGTCTTTTGTCCCTTCAAAATGATTTTTAAAATCTTACAAATAATAGAACATTTTGATTATTTATGACACAAATACTAGAAATTGGATCATTTAGTTAAGTTAATTATATGATATGATTTAAACCAAACAGCAATGTCAATTTAACTTTACTGGGGCGGGTGGTGGTGTCCCTGGTTGAGTGACATATTACAGTGCGAAAGGACCCGGGTTCAAGCCCCTGACCCCCACCTGCAGGGGGAAAGCTTTGCAAGTGGTGAAGCAAGGCTGCAGGTGTCTCTCTATCTCCTCCTTCCCTCTCAATTTCTGGCTGTTTCTATCCAATAAATAAAGATAATAAAAAAATTAAATGTAAATTTAAATTTACCAAATGATGTTAATAAAGTCAAATGTATTTGTAGGTTATTTTGCTGCTGGATTGAAGGAAACTGTAAAAAACATTTTACTTATGTTATTTTAATTAGAGGGATAAAGAGAAAGATAAAAAGAGAGAAGCAGTGCTCTAGTCTCTGTCTCTGTCTCTGTCTCTGCTTGAGTGAGTTTGGGAACTGAATCTGGGACCATAGAGAGAGCCTTAGGCATGAGTGTCTTTTGCAGAATCAGTATGCTTTGTTCCAAGCCCTTTAATACAACTTTTATCCAGAATAAAATAAAATATGGTGATAGTAGAAAGTGTAGGAAGGGTAATCATATCTATCTACTATATAACTTGATTAGTGAGCAATCACTGAAATTTTCATTGGATGGCACTGAAATTCAGTTAACTACTTATAGATTTATATGATTAGGACAGAGGCATAAGTAATTAAAATGTACTAATCACATTGTTGGGTTAATGGAAGCATGCACTGTGTACTTTTTGGAGATATTTTTCCTTTCTTGTATTTTTTCTTCCATTATTTCTTTTTATTTTTTAATATTTATTTATTTTCCCTTTTGTTGCCCTTGCTGTTTTTTATTGTTGTTGTAGTTATTATTGCTGTTACTGATACTGTTGTTAGATAAGACAGAGAAAAATGGAGAGAGGAGGGGAAGACAGAGAGGGGGAGAGAAAGGTAGACACCTGCAGACCTGTTTCACTGCCTGTGAAGCCACTCCCCTGCAGGTGGGGAGCCAGGGGCTAGAACCGGGATCCTTATGCCGGTTCTTGCACTTTGCGCCACTTGTGCTTAGCCTGCTGTGCTACCGCCCAACTACCTGTTTCTTTTTTTTCTTTAGCTCAGAATAATTCCCTAGAGAGTCATCTCAATTTTATGTGTTAATTTGTTAATTGGTTTATTCATCCTTTTTTACTGCTGACTAGTATTCCTTGACATGAATGTAAGAGTTTGATTGCATACTGAATATTTGAAGGATATTGTGGTTGTTTCCAGTTGTAGGTCAGTATAAATGAAAGTCCTAATGAGTATTCACAAAGCACATTATGTGTGAGTACACATGTGCCAAATCTCATCTCTCTCCTTCCCCCTCTCCTGCCTCTCTCTCTCTCTCTCTCTCTCTCTCTCTCTCTCTCTGTATGTGTGTGTGCATATTCCTGCATTTCTGTAGAGGGAATAGGAAGATATAGAATTGCTATGTGTTCGATAACTTTATGTTTAGTTTATAAGAAACCAACAAATGTATATCTGGGGTGACTATCATTTTATCTTCCATCTAATTATGTCTGAATGACCAATTTCAAACTCATCATAATTTACCGTTTTTACTACATTTTAGCTATTATATGATATTATATTTATATCCTTATTTCACATAGTATTACTTTGTATTTTCCTCATAACTGGTGGCATTAAGCAACTTTTAGTCTATGAATTTGGTATTCTTTTTAAAATTATTTATTTATTTATTCCCTTGTGTTGCCCTTGTTGTTTTTATTGTTGTATTTATTATTATTGTTATTGATGTCATTGTTGTTGTATAGGACAGAGAGAAATGGAGAGTGGTGGGGAAAACAGAGAAGGGGAGAAAGACAGATACCTGCAAACCTGCTTCACTGCTTGTGAAGTGACTCCCCTGCAGGTGGAGAGCTAGGGGCTCCAACTGGCATCCTTATGCCTCTCCTTGCGCTTTGTGCCACATGCCCTTAACCCGCTGTGCTACCGCCCAGACTCCCTATGAATTTGGTATTCTACATAGTATGTTGTACCTATTCTATTTATAGTTTCTTCTCTAAACGATATGCTCATGAATATTTACCATTTTCTAAATGCATTGTCTGTCTTTACTGTTGAGTTCTGAGAATTCATTATTTATTCTAAATAGCACTGTTTTGTTAAATATATAGTTTGTAGATATTTTTATTTTTAAATAATTCTATTAGTGAATTAATATTGATTCACAACATTATAGCAGTTCCCACACTGTTCCCATCACCAGAGTCTGTGTCACCATTCCCTCCATTGGAAGCTACAGTAGTTCTCCCAAGGTTATAGATATGGGTTGACTATTATTTCTATAACTGTCTATATTTATATATATTGTCAATTTTTCTGATCCTGTCTTTTATTCCTTTCTAAGTCACACCTTCAATTATTTCTACTTTGGAATGGTCTTCCTTTTTATATTTTCCCTCTACCAAGGTTCTGATGGAGTTAAAGTTCAGAGCCCTCTGTCATCTTCCCCTTTCATTTCTCCCCTGTTGGAAGTATGAATCAAAAAAAAAAATTGGGGAGGTGCATATGGAAGGAGTTCTGTCTTCTATAATTGCTTCTTCATTTAACATGGGCATTGGTAGGTTGATCCATTACCTGGCCCCCAGCTTGACTCTATATTTCCCTAGTGTGGTAGGGCTCTGGAGGTTCCAGGAAACACATGAGTTTTTTTGCCTAGGGAAGTCAAGATGAAATTATGGTAACATCTGCAACTTGGTGGCTGAAAGGTGGTAAGATCTAAAACAGATCAAAATGATTAATGAACAGGAAACAAACAGTGGAAATAGAGTAGATAAGAATAGGGATTTGGGGGTTAAAAAAAAAAGCTAGGAAGTCTATTTTAAGTATGTTCCGAGGGGCCCAAGAATTGTGTAGTTTTTGTTTGAGTTTAATAGCTTACAAGGAGGTGGACAAAAATATTGTCTGGGAAGATGGTGTCAAAGCTAGAAATAGGGATAGAATACTGGATTATGGTAGAGAGTAGCTCCAAAATTGAAGAACCTGTGAATAAAACAACTTTTCTGCCCCATCATCTTGACATAGGGCCCATATATATATTCATATTTAGCTTAGGGACCTGTGTAACCTCTGAGTCCCTAGCTGTCTGAGTTCACATTTCATGTTCACAGCTGAGATCATTTTAGGCTGCACTAATTTCAGGATCAGTCTTCTTCCAGTCCAAGATAGGATGAGCCATCCTCCATTAGGAGATTGGGACAGTCCTTCCTGTCACTACTTTACAGAGAGAACAAATTCCTGGAGTGTATCATGAGATGGCTTATACTGACATTCTTGATGGAAGTGACCAGTGATGGTGGAGAGAGCTATTAGAGATCTAGGCCCATCATACCTGTGTGGGAATCCAAAGATTTTTCTAATTAGGACCCCAGATGATGGAGCGCTCTAGTATTAATTAAAAAGTCCATTATTAAGTGAGCCAGTCTATTGCCAGCTTTCGTAGAACTTTCATTATATGGTGAACTTAGCTTTTTCTCTCAGTTGTTATAGAATTGAGTGTAAATTGTTGTATCCAAACCAGTATTAGGTTTATGGGATCTACCTTTTTTGGGGCTTTTCTACTATATTTCCAAGCTTATTAGTTTCTGAGTCTGATTGGTTAGAGAGTGTATCATGCCTTTTTAAGGCCTTCCTGCTAGGATACTAGGTTTATTAGATCTAAGTCTAATCACAGAAGGCTATTAAGTAATTTTACTTTGAGTTACATAATTGTCCCTTGCTTTTGGATACATGTACACTTGTACTCAGTACCCTGAGCCCTTTGTATCTAGTGTCCGTAACTTTGTTAGATAATGTGCCATCTGAAATAGGAATACATCCATTGGAATATAGTACACTATCCAAGTGAATTATTTTGCCAGCACTGGCACTTCATTTATTCTTTGATTAGTAAGCTCACGTCAACTACTGAGAACCAGAAGTCCCTTTCCAGTTCAGTTATTGTATGTTTAACTCCAAAATTTCCACTTCAAAGGCTGGATGGTGGTGCACCTGCTTGGGTGCACATGTTAGTATGTGCAAGGATCCGCATTCAAGCTTCTAATTCCCACCTGCAGGAGAAAAGGTTTAGGAGTAGTGAAACAGTGCTGCAGGTGTCACTCTTTCTCTCTCCCTTTCTAACTCCCCCGTCCCTCTCAATTTCTGGCTGTCCCTATCCAAATTAATAAAAAGAATATATCTTTTTAAATTTCCAGTTCATTTGACAACATGGCTCTCCTGAATAATGAACTATAGCTATTTGTCATTGTAGTTATACTTTATTTAATTATTAAATATATTTTCTTTCATTATTTGAAACATATATAAAACATTAATTTTAGGTCTTTGCAAATCCAGCTTCTTTGATGCCAAATAAAATTCCTATTTTTTCCTGTATATAAGTAACAATTTCCACTTATTATAAATTTCATATTTTTTGTTGAAAACTTAACATTTCAGAATATATTGTAGCAACTCTGGATTCTGATACCTTTTTGGTGTTTTTATTGTTACTGTGTTGATTTAATAACCTGCTTTGAGTTTTTCTTTACAGACTCTTTGGACTCCGTTGTATCTCAATGTTATTTTCAAATAAGATAAGGTAGTATGGCTGTAAACAACATGATTTTTTTATGTTTGATTTCATTTTATTTTGTTTCATGTGAATAATAACAGGGTCAGGATAACTTTGACATTTGAACTTAATATCTTTGATCTAGTAAGACTTACACAGCATGCAAATAATTTAATTGTGCTTTGAAAATGCTTTCAAGTTTCAGTGTACCCAAACAACATTTGATATCTCTAGGATAAAGCACTTTTTTTCTGTTATCATTACAAATAACTCGTTCTTGGCATCAGTGTTTATAACTACGGCAAGTTTTCCCAAGAGTCAAATGAGAAAATTGTACTAAAATATTCCTGTTAAATAAATTACCTTTCAAATATCCACAATGTAAACACATGTGGAACAATTTTTCCAAATGTCTGTCTACTACTGAATTAACTAAATTATAGAACAAGGTACTTAAGTTTTCATGATTTTTTTTGACATTCTCTTTGAACACTGACGTACAGTACATTAGGGACTATGCTTTTCTTTCATTTTGTAATTTATGTTATAGGTGGCTTCTTTGAAAGGTCAGCATATCCCCAGATACTGCTGGATATTGAAGGAATGGGAACATACCTAACTGTAAAGAATGAATTAATCAGCCTTTGTGACAATTAGCTTCCTTTCCTAATTCTGAATGTATTCAATGGTCATTTGAATACCCACACTTTTGAGTCAAGAAGCAGATGGGTCAAAATGAGTTAGAAAATCAAAATGGGAAAATGGGTTATTGGATATAAAGTAATTCTTCTATGTTGTATTTAAAAAAAAAACAGAGTAACTTGGTCAAATTGACTCATCAATGAGTTAAGTATAATTCCTCCAGATCTGAATGAAAATTAGTTTTCAAAGACTCAAGAGACCCTCACTTGTATAGTGTACTGCTTTGCCATGTATGTGACCCAGATTTGAGCCTAGTCCCAGTATGCTGAAAAAAGCCTCAGTGTTGTGGTATCTTTCACTTTCTCTTTCTGCCTTTGTCTCTTCCTCTATCTGAAAAAGTCATCCTGAAATGAAGTCCTGGTGATGACAGCAACAACAACAACAAAAAGACTCAATACCATGTTCCCATGTCCAAAATATTTTTTGTCAAAAAATTTCTTTCTAATTTTTATTTGACAGAACAAAGAGAAACTGAGAGGAGAGGGGAGATAGAGAAGGAAAGAGAAAGACACGGGCAGATCTGTTTCACTGCTGGTGAAGCTTCCCCTCGAGCAGGTAAGAAGAAGGTGCTCTAACCTGTGTCCTTCCACATTGTGATATGTGAGCTTAACTAGGTGGGCTACCATTTGGTTTATTTATTTATTTATTTATTTATTTATTTATTTATTTATTTATTATATATCCCTCAAGGATTGTTGCTGGGACTTGACGCCTGCACTACAAATCCACTGTTCCTGGTGGCCATTTTCCCTTTTATTGGATAGGATAGAGAGAAATTGAGAGAGGAGGGCCAGATAGAGAGGGAGAGAGAAAGACTGATCACTTGCAGACCGGATTCACGACTTGTTAAGTGATTCACTGTAGGTGGGGAACTGGGGTTTCGAACCCAGATCCTTGTGCAGGTCCTTTCACTTAGTACTACATGCGCTTAACTGGGTGTGCCACCCCCTGGTCCTTCCTTATTTATAAAAAAGGGAAAAGAAAAAGGAGGTGGAAGTGAGAGCGAAGAGAAATAGATGACTCCTTTAGCACATGCAATTCTGAAGAACAAACCTGGCACCTCATGCACCTTATATATGCCAGTATAACACTCTCCATTGAATCTCTTTTTAGGCCACTTATTCTTCTCACATTCTTTCTTCCAAGAAGAGAGTAATTTAAAGAAAGTTAATTAGACTTGAAGAAAATTTTATTCAGAAATTCAAATAAGACTTTTAGATCAAAAAGAATCACATGACAAGAGCTATGAGAAAATTTGAATTATTCTACTTTGTTATTAGTGCTAAAACATGGAGGTGCCAAGTAAAAAACATTTTACAGTGTTTACATGTAACAAAACAAGTAATGGAAGGGAACAAGGTTCTTGGCGGGTCTTGAATCTTACATTGAATACCTGGATATGCTGTTTTAGCTAGTAAAAACATAACTCATCCAAAATTTAGTAGTTCTTTGTGCTTTACTATAAAAATTAAAGAGGAGAACAAAAACAACTTTTGATTTTAAGGAAGTTAATGTTATTTCGTTAAGAAACTGTAAATAGTAACTATATAAGCTAGATAAGGAGCTGCTTTCACAGACCATAAATGTTTAATGTTTATTACCAATAAAAGTCAAAGAAGCATTTAGTAAAGCAGTTTACTAAACAAACATTAAATACTTTAATGCATTAACTTCTGTGGACAAAACCAGGCAATTTAATTAGCAATGAGTAATCTGTTAAGCTTTGATTCACCACAAATGAAATGCAGCTTAATGCAAGATGATGGCCTTAGATAGCAAGTGATGTGAGTAAGCATCAGTTTGGGGGTAACAGGATGCTACTATTGAGAGAAAGGGGTAATGATAAAGAACAGTTTTGTAGTAGCTGAGTATCCAATAAGAGAAATAGAGGAATACATGTCTTATGATGTGCCATCACTCTGTATTGCTAAAGCATATGATTTAAAGACACTTTACTTACCTGAACTTCAGATTCTTCTACATGAGTCCTGTTTCACTGGGTGTCAAACCAGATTAATGGTTGGATATGCATGATTCTGGGACATAATGTAGCTCGTGTTCACATATCATTTTTTTCTGTATGTTACCTTGGTAAATCCATATCTTTAATTATTCTTTCATGTAATGTTACTTCCTAATAATAATGATGATGATCGTGGCATTTAACATGTATATGGTCCAAGCCATGGTTTGATTGCATTGGTTTGTTAACACTCACTGTGGAAAAATGAATGATAAAACATCTCATAAATGAAAGAATCTCATAAAAACGCACCATTCACTTAAAACCACTATGTAAATGTGTGTGTTTGAAAAACTCTTAATGAAGGAAGCCTTTAGATTCTGCTAATATCTTTCCCTCTTACCTACCTTTCTATATATCCATATGTCTAAATTCAACTAATTTCTGAGGTCCATGTTCAAATGCCATCTCATCCATTTGACCTTTCCTGATCTACTAGCCTTATGTAAACATATAGTCTTTTGAAATTTTATAACATTTAAGTTGTAGCTTGTTAAGAACGTACTGTTTTATACCTTATAATTATATATAGTTATAAGTGTAATTATATTGAGATCTGTGGTTGTCTGGGCATTTTTGGAGATCAAGAACTCTTTCACATATATACATGTATCATCTACACCATTTGGCACAGTGCATTAAATGTACTAAGATCCAGAATAAATGAATCACACATAATAATGGAATTAGTTGGCATTTCTCACTAATGAAAACTTTTCTGACACTGTGAAAGTATTCATAAAAATAATAATATACAATGTGGACTTTCAATTAGGAGTCTTTATGTTGCATGTCACATAATCAATTAAAATATTTTATTTTATATATTATGAGATACTCACATGAAAGAGAGAAATAGAGAAATCTTGGGGCTGGGTGGTGGTACACCTGGCTGAGAGCTCATCTTACATGCAAGGACTCATGTTTCAGCTCCTGGTAGGGGGACTCATGTTTCAGCTCCTGTAGGGGGAAAGCTTTGAAAGTGGTGAAGCATGTCTGCAAGTGTTTCTCTTTCTCTCCCTCTCTATCCCCCACTTCTTTCTTGATTTCTGGCTGTCTCTATCCAATAAATAAATAAAGATAACTAGAGAGAGAGGAGAGAGAGAGAGAGAGAGAGAGAGAGACTCCAAATCCAGAATACTATTCTGGCAGAAGTGATGCTACAGACAGATTAAACTGGGAGTTTGTATGTTAAGTTTAGTTACCTGAATTGTATTCATAATGAATTCTATCTCTGTCATATTTCCTAGGTCTGTGTCTATCTGGTCATTTGTGATTTTGTACACTGATTAAAGTCTAAACTTGCACATTCAGTGTGGCTTCTGTTGTTGAGTCAGAAGATGGTGCTGTATTTATTCTCTTGAATTTTTTTTTGTTTATGTATCATGGTATGGCAGATAAAACGAGAGATTCTATCGTTGTCACTGGCTAGTCTATTGCCTGTGATGTCAATATAGGGTTTTACTGACTGCTGTGTTTCCTGCCTCTGAAATGTAATAGCATGGGAAAATTGCCTTCTCCTTAGTATGCAAAAAACAAACATGATTTAATTTCATAACAAGTTGCCAGTGCCTGAGCAGCACCCTTACCCATTTTACATCAACTGACCACATGTACATCATCAAAATTACTCTAATACTTATTTTTTGTTATAATAAATGGCTTAGTATTTGTATAAAAGAATGTCACTGATTAGGTGTATTAATTGTTTAGGCTGCCACCTTACTAAAATTATTGCTTATTAGTTTCCAAGTGGATTTATACGGGATTATTTTGGATTTTCCTTGGATACTATCAAATCTTCTCCAAATTGTAATAGTTCTACTACTCTTCCAACCTGTATCCTCATAACTCCTTTTTCTTACATAATTGCTATGTCTAGGACTTCCAAGAGTATGTTGAAGAGTAATGTTGATAGTGAGCAGCTCTGTTTTGTACGTAATCTAAGAAAGAAAGCATTTAGTTTCTCACTATTCAGAATAATAGTGTTGCCTATAAATTCACTTTATATAGACTCAGCTGAATTGAAACATCTACCATTAATCCCCACTTTTTTATGTTATGATCATTAAAGTATGTTGAATTATATGAAAGATCTTCTCTGCATCTTTTGAAATAATCATGTGATTTTGGGTTTTCCTTTTGCTGATGTGGTGGGCCACATTTATTGATATACATCAGATTTTGCTGTTAAATTGAGGACAGTTATTGGTTATGCAAATCCATGAATCACTGCTTTTATTACTATGTGCAGTGGCATTAGAATAAACCAATTCAATGCAATGTATTCATTAGTTTGAGACAAAAATGTACAGAAATATCATATACACAGTTATACAGATCTCTTGACTCTTTTAAATGGTGGATAGTCATATATATATATATATATATATATATATATATAATATGGAGAAACAATGGTCCTGAATCTTCCTTCAGTGTGGTAGGGGCAGGACTCAAATTTGGGTTTCACATTATCCATGTGAGTTGTTTTAAAGTTCTAAAGGGTACCTGGTGTTGATGCTATATGGGTTTCATTGCTAAATTACTCCATATATTAGAGATTCTCTTTTTTTCTCTTGAAAATATGGTGACCAGTATCTTACTTAATCAAATAAGAGTATTGATTGCAAAATATTTTAGAACTAATTAAAAAAAACCTCATTGTTAAAATTCTATACCTTTATAGCTAGCAAAATAGCTCACTTGAATAGCTGCTTTGCCATGTGCACAAGTTCAAGTGTGACTCCCAATAGAGTGGTGAAGCTTCACTGATGGAAAAAAAAAATATGTACCTTTAGAACCACTTTTATTACTAAAATCTATATTATTCAGGGTTCTCCAGAGAAACAAATAAAAATGTTGATTTATGTGTTTAATTGACTCATACAATCATGTTGACATACAAATCCACAAGCTTTCAATTAGAAAGTTGGATGGTTAAAAAAAAAAAGTTCAGGGAGAAGGTAGTGCAGTGGATTGAGGGCAGGTGGTGCAAAGCACAAGGACTAGAGTAAGGATCCTGGTTCGAGCCCCTGGCTTTCCACCTGCAGGGGAGTAGCTTCACAAGCAGTGAAGCAGGTCTGAAGGTGTCTGTCTTTCTCTCCCCTTCTATTTTCCCCTCCTCTCTCCATTTCTCTCTGTCCTATACAACAACACTGACATCAATAACAACAACAATAATAACTAAAACAATAAAACAAGGGAAACAAAAGGAAATAAATATTTTAAAAAGTTCAGTGATATGTGTCTAGTATAAATATAAAGGTCTACAATTTTATCCCATCCAAAGCAGGTGGTTAAAGACTCAGAAAGGTTTAGTATTTGTATGTAATCTCAAAAAGAGGAGTGATATGACAGTTCAAAGACAGTAGGATGGACAAAAGTTTTCTTTACCTGTGGAGAGTGAGCCTAGAAGAACTTACTCTTACTCGTGTAAGATGAGTGTTTTAGTTCTATTCAGATTTACCTCTCGTTGGTTGATGACAAATCATATTAGTGTAGGCGATCACCTTTTGTCTATCAGTTTAAATGTAACATACACATGGAAAACCAAAATAATGTTTGACCATATATTTGATTACCCACAGCCTTTTTGAAAAAACACTAAAATATTTACCATCACACATACTATGAACATGGAATAGATTAATTACTTATTAGTGTTTTACTATTAGAAATAAAAGGGGGTGGGCGGTAGCACAGTGGGTTATGCTCACATGGCACAAAGCGCAAGGACTGGAATAAGGATCCCAGTTTGAGCCCAGGCTCCCCACCTGTAGGGAGGAAGCAGGTCTGCAGGTGTCTATCTTTCTCTCCCCCCCCTGTCTTCCCCTCCTCTCAATTACTCTCTGTCCTATCCAACAACAACAATAGCAATGACAACAACAACGATAATAATAACGGTAACAACAAAGGCAACAAACGGCAAAATAGTCTCCAGGAGCAGCGGATTCATAGTGCAGGCTCCGAGCCCCAGCAATAACTCTGGAGGCAATAATAATAATAATAATAATAACAACAATAAATTCTGGGAACATTTGTGTACATTTTTTAAATATACCTTAATGTTAATTTTAAATGAAGTTCAATTTTATAGTATGGTGACTGTAAGTCTTATTTTATAAGAAATTACTGTTCTCCTGAATTATTGTACTCTTTTATATTTTAGTAGCACCATATGAGTTTTTCTTTTTGTATGCTTGCAAGCATTGGTATTGTCACTATTTTTAGTTTACTTATTCTAGCAACAATTTAGCTAGTGTTGCAGAAATTATGCCCAAACACAAAGCTTAAACTGAAATTATGGTGAAAAGAGTTGTTTATTATACTAGTGGGCAAGAGAACCTAATCCCTTCAGAAAGTTTCTCTGCCCTAACAAAGGAACAGCACAGGTTTAAATAGCATTTTTCAACAGGCTACATCATGGTTACATTTTCATTTCAAAAGAGGGATGTGTCAAAAATCAATGTGATATTTAGATACAAAACAACTAGGCAAAAGAGGATATGGAACTTATCTCAGCCAGAATTGGCCCTCCCCCTGGGGCAGGCCTTCTTAATAGCTCTTATCTCAAGGGATGCCCCTGGTGTTGTTCTGCTCAGCCAGTGGGGGTGGGGAGCAGCAACAATTGCTGCCATTTGTCATCAGACAAGAGGAAATGTGAGTTCAGGTTATATTAAGGAATTATGCCTCTTTTTTCTGCTTCACTACTCTAAATATGGGTTTTATTTTCATTTCCTCACTGATAATGAATGTTTTTGTTGTTTGGTGTCAGGTTATATATCTGTAAATATAATATGAAAATATGTGCATTAGTGCTTCTTTGGTCTGATTTTCAACTAAATTATTTGCTTAGAGATAAGATAATTTCTTATTCTAGAAAAATATTTTTACTTAATGAGTGGTTTGAAATTAATTTATTACAGTAGTCAACTTACCTTTTCATATTCATACAGAACAGTCCACAGAGCACAATTGCTTAATCTCAGTAAGATCCCAAATATCACTTTTTCCTTTAGAAATAATTTACTTGTTTTTTTTTGTTATTTTTTTTTTTACCAGAGTATTACTCATCTATGGCTTATGGTGGTGTCAGGAACTGGACATCATTTTATTTTTTGTACCTTATGATTAAATCCTGTTAATGTAAGTACAAGTTAGTAAATACAATGAGTGTAACTAAAATTAATTGAAAATTGTAAAAGGCGGTAGCCTTGAAGTTCCCTTTTTATGCAGAAGTTTTTAAGTTCCTTTTAGTATAAGTTGCTTGTAGTGTGAGATGGAAAATTCCCTGCCCTTTCCCCCTTGAAGAATAGGACCTAAGCCACCGGTTGTTTACCAAGAATCAGTAAGCCACCAGTTGATTACCAAGACCCTGCAAACAGGCAGAGCTTATCAGGGCCTTTGCACTAGGAAATTATTTTCTAGGAAGGGGCAGCTGATGGCGATGGCAGGGGGATGTGGTGACCCTACCTGGCTAGATTCTATTGGTTGTGTGATTTTGTGATGTTTGAAACTAGCCCGCGCTTTGCCTTGAATGGATCATGCTTTTGCTAAGTTTGAAATGATTGGATTTTGCGTTTTCTATAGCATGTTATTGGATATAGGCTGATAAGGTGATGTGTTCCCCCTCCCTGAGTGTAGTCTGAATTCCTATAAATTGTGTGGTTTGAGCCTTGTTCAGGGTCGAGCTGGTAGACTGCTGTTAGTCGCTACTCGGCCCGGATTCGAATTCGTGATTAAACATCTTTTGCTTCCTTGCAGTGGATGGTGGTTTGATTTCCGCTCACTAACAAAAATTTACTTGAAATAACAGCAAAAAAGAATTTAATAAAATTAAACACAAACCTAAAGAATATTAAATTTAAGGATTACTGGTTTTCCAATGAACATTGCTTTGTTTTTTTTCAGCTTTATGTACATTTTTAATCTAATAATATGTATTCTTTACATCTTCGACATTCCATTAAGCTTTCAAAATAATTTGCTCAGAAAAATAATCTCCAATTAGAGTTAATTTATTGTCTTAGAGTGTTTTAAATTATTTTATTGAAGGTTTAGTTTTTTTTATACTACAGTTGTTGATACATGGGTACATGTGTCATCTCCCCATGAAAAGTATCTGCAGGTGTTCTCAACCTCAAATTAGGTCCATTTACAAAATTAAGTATCCATATTTCAGAGACACTGAATTATAAAACTAGTTGTTATCATAGTAATGGCTTTGAAAGAAAGATCATTCTGTTTGAAAAAATAAATATGCAAGAAAACACCTCCTTACCGAACTCTAGATCTGAAAGATTTTCTGGTTTTTATTATATATTTGTTTAAATTTCTTTATTGGAGGATAAACAGTTTACAGTTGACAGTAAAATACAATAGTTTGTACATGCATAACTAGGTCCTCCTCTGCCATCATGTTCCAGAACCTGAACACTCCCTACCCACCCCAGAGTCTTTTACTTTGGTGCAATACACCAATTCCAGTCCAACATCTGCTTAGTGTTTTCCCTTTTGATCTTTTTTTTTAATTTATTTATTTTTTGGTATTACCTTTATTTATTTATTGGACAGAAACAGCCGGAAATTGAGAGGGAAAGGGGTGACAGAAAGGGGGGAAAGAAAGAGAGACACCTGCAACACTGCTTCACCACTCACATAGCTTTCCCTCTGCAGGTGGGGACTGGGGGGTTTGAACCTGGGTCCTTGCACACTGTAGCATGTGCACTCAACCAGGTGCACCATCAACTGGCCCTTAAACTTCTATCTGAGTGATATCATCCCACATTCATCTTTCTGTTTCTCACGTATCTCACTTAACATGATTTCTTTGAGATTAACCCATGTTGGAGTAAAGAAAGTGTATTCACAATTTTTAATAGCTGAGTAGTATTCCATTGTGCATAAAGAAACAATACTTAACCACTCATCTGTTGTTCGACACCTGGGTTGCTTCCAGATTTTGGCTGTCACAAATTGTGCTGCTGTGAACATAGGTATACACAAATATTTTTGGATGGGTGTGCTTGGTTTCTTAGAATATATCCTCAGGAGAGGAATTGTAGGATCATAGGGTAGGTCCACTTCTGGACTTCTGAGAGTTCTCCAGACTGCTCTCCACAGGGGTCAGACCAATTTACATTCCCACCAGCAGTGCAAGAGGGTTCCTTTGTCCCCACAACCTCTCCAGTATTTGTTGTTCCTATCTTTTCTGATGTGTGACATTCTCACAGGAGTGAAGTGTTATTTCATTGTTGTCTCTATTTGCATTTCTCTGACAATCAATAACTTGGAACATTTTTCATGTTTATTGTCCTTTGGGATCTCTTCTTCTTTTTTAATATTTATTTATTGCCTTTTTTTGCCCTTTGTTATTTTATTGTCGTCGTTGTTGGATAGGACAGAGAGAAATGGAGAGAGAAGGGGAAGACAGAGAGGGGGAGAGAAAGATAGACACCTGCAGACTGCTTCACTGCTTGTGAAGAGACTCCCCTACAGGTGGGGAGCCCAGGGCTCAAACCTGGATCCTCACGCTGATCCTTCTGCTTTGCGCCACATGCGCTTAACCTGCTGCGCTATGGCCTGACTGCTGGGATCTCTTCTAAAGAGAATGTTCTATCCATGTCCTCTCCAAATTTTTGGATGGGGACATTTGTTTTCTTGTTGCTGAGTTTGGTGAGTATTTTTTTTATATATTTGGTTATTAACCTATTGTCTGAGGTATGGCATGAAAAGATCTCTCATTCTGTGGGAGTTCTCTTTGGGTGATGGTTCCTTTTGCTGTGTAGAAGCTTTTAAATTTGATATAGACCTATTGGTTTATTTATTTTTATTTAGTTTTATTTGTAATTGGATTTGTTTCATTGAAGATATCTTTAAAATGTATTCTGAAAAGAGTTCTGCCAATATTTTCCTTTAAGTATTTGATAGTTTCTGGTCTAACATCCAAATACTTGATCCATTTGGAATTTACTTCTATGTTTGGTAAAATATGCAGAAGAATGAAAATGAGCTCTAGATGTGGGAGCTTACTTCTGGGCTCGCGATTCTATTCCACAGGTCAGTATGTCTATTTATGTTCCAGTACCAAGCAGTTTTGATTACAATGGTCCTATAATACAATTTGAGATCTAGGAGTGGGATGCCTCCATTATGTTCTTTCTTCTCAAGATTTTTTTGGAAATTCTAGGTCTTTTCTCTTTCCAGATAAACATTTGTAGCTTTTGTTCTATTCTAAAAAAACATTGGTTGGGAACTTAATGGAAATTGCATTAAATTTGTATATGTCTCTAGGTAGTTTATTAATTTTAATGATGTTAGTTCTGATCTGGATTATTTTCAGCTAATTTTTGTGTTTACTAAAGCTTCATTGCCCTGCACTGACTTCCTCAGACACGTAGTGCCAGACATAAAGATACCATAATGCTGGGGGTTGGGCAGTGCTTCACTGGGTTAAGCACACATAGTAAAAAGCAGAAGGAGCTGCACAAGGATCCTCACCAGCAGAGGAGTTGCCAGGAGCAGTGGATTCCTAGTGTCTGCACTGAATCTCAGTAATAACCCTGAAGAAAAAAAAAAACATAATACCAAAGTTCCTTTTATTGTGCTAGGGATCTGACTCTAACCTTGGTCTTGGAATAGCACAGGAAGTGCACTTTCTGGATGAATTATCTTTTTTAAAATTTCTTTATTGGGGGATTAATGTTTTACATTCAATAGTTAATACAATAGTTTGTACATAACATTTCTCAGTTTTCCATGTAACAATACAACCCCCACTAAGTCCTCTGTCATCCTTTTTGGACCTGTACTCTCCCCCTCACCCACCCCAGTCTTTTACTTTGGTGAAATACACCAACTCCAGTTCAGGTTCTACTTGTGTGTTCTCTTCTGATCTTGTTTTTCAACTTCTGCCCGAAAGGATGAATTATCTTTTTCTGGTTTGTTTTTGTTTTTGTTTTTGTTTTGTTTTTTTACTATTTTTGTTAAGAGTTTTATAGTTTATATTAATTATTAAAACTAATGATTCATTTTAGGTTGTTTTTCTTTAATCTTTATTCATTGGATAGAGACAGAAATCAAGAGGGAGGGAGGGAGACGATAGAGAGAGAGAGAGAGAAAGAGAGAGACACTTGCAAAACTGCTTAAGCACTCACAAACCTTTCCCCAGTAGGTGGGGACCAGGGACTTGAACCAGGGTCCTTGAGCTCAACCTCATGTGTCACCATTTTGCCCTTTTAGGTTACCTTTTATATATGATATCTAGGTTTAACTGAATCTCTCTATATAATCTATCTATCTATCATATATCTATCTATCAATCATCTATCTATATATCCATCTCCTCTATCAAATATATATATATATATATATATATATATATATATATCTTTCATTTATGGATGTCCAACAGCATTTGTTAAAATGGTGATGCTTTACCCATGTAATATATTTATCATTTTGTCAAAAATCAGTTGAGCATATGTTTGTGAATGTATATCTGGGTTTTTATTGAATTTTATTTATTTGTTATTATCACTACATAGTGCCAGCCTTTAATATTATTAATATTATTTAATTTTTATTTACAAAAAGGAAACACTATACATACCTGCAGTGCAAAAACTGTGTTCAAGCAGGAGGTTTTCCCAGGGCAAGACTTGTCCATTGTACAAAAAGGAAACACTGACAAAATCATAGGATAAGAGGGCAACTAAAGGGAATAAATAAATAAACAAAACATTTTTTAAAAGAAGGGTATAATTCAACAAAATTCCCACCACCAGAACTCTATATCTGACCCCCACCCCTGATAGCTTTTCTATTCTTTATAGCTCTGGGAGTATGGGCCCAGGGTCATTATGGGGTACAGAAGGTGGAAGGTCTGGCTTCTGTAATTGCTTCCCTGCTGAACATGGGCATTGGCAAGTAGATCCATATTCCCAGCCTGTCTCTCTCTTTCCCTAGTGGTGCGGGGCTCTGGGGAAATTGGAGGATCCAAACAGTCTTACGGTGGTGGAAAGGGTGTTGATGTACACTCTTATTAAATTGTAGTCTCATAAATGACTAATTAATATGAAAGGGGAAAAACTGATTTAGTGTCTCAAACCTTTTAATGCACAAACCATAGGCTGAGTATATATCCCTTCAATCGAAGCACTTAAGACTTCAAACGTGTAATCAGACTGAATTTTAACAGTGGACTCAAACTGTTAATACATTTCTAATAATGACTTGTGCTTTGAAATGTTGACTCTTCTAAAAGCTTAGACCAGGGAGAACAGAAACAACCAGTGGCATTACTTTAAAAGTCACAGGTATATATAAATAATGTCAAAGGATATAAATTATAGTGATGTAATGTATGTTACAGCAAATCCTAACAATGGGATTTTCTTTTTTTTTTTTAATTTTTTTTTATTTTTAAATTTTTTATTTAAGAAAGGATTAGTGAACAAAAGATAAGGTAGGAGGGGTACAACTCCACACAATTCCCACCACCCAATCCCCATAACCCACCCCCTCCGATGGTAGCTTTCCCATTCTCTATCCCTCTGGGAGCATGGACCCAGGGTCGTTGAGGGTTGCAGAAGGTAGAGGGTCTGGCTTCTGTAATTGCTTCCCTGCTGAACATGGGCGTTGACTGGTCGGTCCATACCCCCAGTCTGCCTCTCTCTTTCCCTAGTAGGGTGTGTCTCTGGGGAAGCTGAGCTCCAGGACACATTGGTGGGGTCTTCAATCCAGGGAAGCCTAGCCAGCATCCTGGTGGCATCTGGAACCTGGTGATTGAAAAGAGAGTTAACATATGAAGCCAAACAATTTGTTGAGCAATCATGGATCCCAAGCTTGGAATAGTGGAGAGGAAGTGTTAGGGAGGTACTCACTGCAAACTCTAGTGTAATCCTGCTTTCAGGTATATATTTTGCAGTAGTTTATGGATACGTGTGCACATAAGCTCTCTCTCACAGAAACTGGTGTATATCTAGGTTATGGGACTTTGTTAGAAAGTGAATTACCTGAGATGAAATTAGAGTGTACTATTAAAGGAAAGGTCTCACCCGAGTAATGAAGCTGAAGGGTTGTCATTCCACACGTGAAGTCTCTGGATATAGTCTGAGGTGAAGCATGTTGAGATGGCAATCGTTGCTTTGGTTAGGTTGTGATCGGCGGATGCAATATTATTTGGTTTGGATTGGGAGATGCATACGGGAAAGTGGGCCCTATCCAAGGGTTCCAGGACTGGGGGAAGTAGGGGCTCTATAGTGAAGATGTGAGGTTCCTGCTGTCTTAGGGTTCAAAAAGACAATCAATAGTTAATATTATTATCACATTATTTGTTAATTGGGTTAACTTTGAAAAGTCCCTTTGTTATGGTTCGCTGTACAGTACCTAGTATCTTGTATATAGCTGTGCTATTGGATGCTTCTAATCTACTTGGTCTAGGCTTTTGAGAGAGTCCGCATATCAAATACGTAGCCTATATATTAAAAAGATTCAGTTTGTCTTTTGAGAAACTTTGAGACATACAATTGATTTCCCACTCTCATATTAATTAACTACTGATTTATATGTCTACATTTTGCTAGGAGTGTACATAAACACCATTCCCACCACCAAAGGACTGTGACCCATCTCTCCAACCCACTCCCACCCCCCACTGGCCCAGGAAGCTACATGGCTACCCCTCACCACTGGGTTTTTACTTTGGTGCCCTACTTACAATTTGATCAGGTCCTGCTTTTAGTTTCCCTTTCAGATCTTCTTAGTCAGCTTCTTTTGATGAGTGCGATCATCCCATACTCATCTTTATCTTTCTGACTTAGTTCACTTAACATAATTCCTTCTAGCTCTGTCCAAGATGGGTCAGAGAAGGTAGGTTCATTGTTCTTGATAGCTGCATAGTATTCCATTGTGTATATATACCACATCTTTCTCAGCCACTCATCTGTTGTTGGGCACCTGGGTTGCTTCCAGGTTTTAGCTATTATGAATTGTGCTGCTATGAACATAGGAGTACACACCTCTTTTTGGTTGGGTGTTATGGAGTCCCTGGGGTATAACCCCAGGAGAGGAATTATTTGGTCATATGGAAGGTCCATGTCTAGCCTTCTGAGAGTTTTCCAGACTGCTCTCCACAGAGCCTGGACCAATTTACATTCCCACCAGCAATGTAAAAGGGTTCCTCTGTCCCCACATCCTCTCCAGCATTTGTTGCTGCTGTCCTTTTTGATGTATGCCATTCTTACAGGAGTGAGGTGGTATCTTAGTGTTGTCTTAATTTGCATTTCTCTGACAATCAGTGACCTAGAGCAGTTTTTCATATGTTTGTTAGCCTTTTGGATCTCCTCTGTGGTGAATGTTTTGTACATTTCCTCTGCCCATTTTTGGATGGGGTCATTTCCTTTGTTGGTGCTAAGTTTGCTGAGCTCTTTATATATTTTGGTGATTAGTTTCTTGTCTGATGTCTGGCATGTGAAGATCTTCTCCCATTCTGTGAGGGGTCTCTCTGTTTGTTTAATAGTTTCTTTGGATGTGCAGAAGCTTTTCAATTTGATGTAGTCCCATTGGTTTGTTTCTGCTTTGGTCTTCCTTGCAATTGGTTTTGATTCATCAAAGATGTCCTTGAGGTGTATGTGGGAAAGTGTTTTACCAATGTTTTCCTCTAAGTATTTGATTGTTTCTGGTCTGACATCTAGGTCTTTGATCCATTTGGAGTTGATTTTTGTTTCTGGTGAGATAAAGTGGTTCAATTTCATTCTTCTGCATGTTTCAACCCAGTTTTCCCAGCACCATTTGTTGAAGAGAGCCTCCTTTTTCCATTTAATACTTTGGGCCCCCTTATCAAAGATTAGATGCCCATATGTGTTGGGATTTACTTCTGGGCTTTCAATTCTGTTCCACTGGTCTGTGTGCCTATTTTTGTTCCAGTACCATGCTGTTTTGATGATGATGGTTTTATAATATAGTTTAAGGTCTGGGAGTGTGATGCCTCCATTTCTGTTTCTTTTCCTTAAGATGGTTTTGGCAATTCTAGGTGTTTTCAGGTTCCAGATAAATGATTGTAGTGTTTGTTCTATTCTCTTAAAGAAGCCTGGTGGAACTTTGATGGGTATTGCATTAAATTTGTATATGGCTCTGGGGAGAATATTCATTTTGATGATATTTATTCTTCCAATCCATGAGCATGGGATATCTTTCCATTTCTTGGTATCAGTTTCTATCTCCTTGAGTAGCGACTCATAGTTTTCAGCATACAATCTTTCACTTCTTTGGTCAACTTTATTCCTAGGTATTTGATTGATTTTGCTGAAACAGTAAATGGGAGTGATTTATGGATGTCTTCTTCTTCAGATTTAGTGTTTGCATAAATAAATGCCACTTATTTTTTACATTGATTTTGTAGCCTGATACCTTGCTATATTGCCTAACAACTTCCAGTAATTTTCTACTGGATTCTTTAGGTCTTTCTATGTATACTATCATATCATCTGCAAATAGTGAGAGCTTGACTTCTTCCCTTCCAATCTGTATCCCTTTGATTTCTTTCTCTTGCCTGATTGCTATGGCAAGAACTTCCAATACTATGTTGAAGAGTAACGGAGACAGTGGACAGCCCTGTCTAGTCCCCGATCTGAGGGGGAATGCTTTCAGCTTCTGTCCATTGAGTATGATGTTGGCTGTAGGTTTGCTATATGTAGACTCCACTATCTTGAGGAATTTCCCATCTATTCCCATTTTTTGTAGAGTTTTGAGCATGAATGGGTGTTGGATTTTGTCAAAGGCTTTCTCTGCATCTATTGAGATAATCATGTGGTTTTTGGCTTTGCTTTTATTGATGTGATGAATGACATTGATTGATTTACGGATGTTGAACCAGCCTTGCATTCCTGGGATGAATCCCACTTGGTCATGATGAACAATCTTTTTGATGTGTTGCTGTATCCGGTTGGCCAAGATCTTGTTTAATATTTTGGCATCTATGTTCATCAGAGATATTGGTCTGTAGTTTTCCTTTTTTGTTCTGTCCCTATCAGCTTTTGGTATCAGGGTGATGTTGGCTTCATAAAAGGTGGAAGGGAGTATTCCTGTTTCTTCAATCTTATGGAATAGCTTAAGAAGTATGGGTATTAACTATTTCCTGAACGTTTTGTAGAATTCGTTTGTGAAGCCATCTGGTCCAGGACTTTTGTTGTTGGGGAGATTCTTAATAACGGTTTCAATTTCTTTGTCTGTGATTGGTGCATTTAGATTTTGTATTTCTTCTTGGTTCAGTTTTGGAAGGGCATAGGTTTCTAGGAATTGTTCCATTTCTTCCAGATTCTCTAGCTTGGTAGCATATAGTTCTTTATAGAAGTTTTGCAAAATTCTCTGGATTTCTGTGGTGTCAGTTGTGATATCTCCTGTATCATTTACAATTCTATTAATTTGAGTCTGTGAAAAAATAGTAACCAAATCCCAGTGAAGAAAGAGAAAAGAAAGAGAGGATAGCAAGAATAGACAGTTATGCAAATCTACTATCCAGTGTATATTCTAGGGGTAACAAGAGTGTAAAGGGAACTAGAGCAGAGATACACACATAGAGAGTCCACTCTGGGTCAGATTTCTTCCCCAAAGAAATTCACAAATTCAGAAAGGCAAAGAAGAAAGAAGTATATGACAAGATTAAAAAAAAAAAGAGATAGAGAGAGATAAGAGAGAGAAAAGGGAGAAGATAAGAAGAAGAGTTGTAATTAAAGAGCAGTGCGAGGAACTTCCCAAATGTGTATCAGTGAATTGGTGGTATGGGGTATCCTGCTAGTAGCTGGTCCCAGGCACTGCTTATGGGGGGGGGGGTGGCAGGAAGGATGTATGCTTGAAAATTAAAAGGAAGAAAAAAGAATTTTTTCCCCTACTCTAATTCTTAACCCAAATTAAGTTATAGACACCTCCTTGTTGTCTCCACTATGGCCCCTTATTGGCTGGCCTGCTAAAGGCAGAAAATCCTATTGTTTACAAGAGATGTGTCCGGAGCTCCAAGGTTAGCCGCTTCTCAGTCCGCCATCTTCCGGGAAACCCCCCCCTCCAGACTTTTTTAAAGGATTTCTCAAAAATGAAAACTAGCTCCAAGTCCTTTGATCCAATGAGAGCTATACTCAAGAAGTCTTTGGATCCGCCCTCAGGGTCGCGGTGGACCCTGGAGACTCCCAAGAGGAAGCCCCTGAGCTAAAGTGCTCTCTCTGGGTCCTCTGCCCGCCACGCTCTGCAACCGGCGGAGGAGCCGCCTTCCTGGGCTGGCGGAGGACAATGCCCGGCGCACTCGCCTTGCCCGGTGCCACCTGGGAATTCTGGCGCCCCGCTAGTCCATGTCAACTTTACTCTAATTCTTAACCCAAATTAATTGTAATCACTTCTTTGGTGTCTCCCCTTATTGACTGGCCTGCTAAAGGCAGAAAATCCTACCGTTGCCGACGATGCGATCAGAGCACGCGCTGTTAGCGACTTCTCAGGCCGCCATCTTGCTAACTCCCCCACAATGAGATTTTCAAAGTTAACCCAGTTTCCAAATAATTTGATTATAGCAATAATTATCTATTGCCTTCTTAAACCCTAAGACAGCAGGAATTTCCCACTTCCACTATAAAGCCTACATTTTCCCCAGTCCGGTAACCTCTAGGGTGGGACTTACTTTCCTGCATGCTTCTCACAATTCATACCAAATGATACTGCATCTTCTGATTCCACCCTGTTGCTGAGGAGTTATTCTGATGCAGTCTCCGCCCCCAGGTTTTACTACGCCGCGCGAAACCCTAGCATTGCCCCCTTCAACCAATCTTTCATGATTTTTGTTGTGTAAATATTGTATGTGCTTTAAATGTTGTTTAAATACAGTATTTTGTTTTCCTTGAAGGAATTATAAACTTTGTTGTCTTTTTAGTCTCTACATGTTTGTTAATAGTGTATAGAAATTCAATTGAGTTTTGCTTGCTGATCTTGTATACTATGAACCTTCTACACTGATCTGTAGTTCTAAGAACTTTATGTAATCTGATATTGTCTATGCAGATAAATTTGTCATGTATAAATCATAAGTACCATTTTTATTGTATATTTTTAATTTATATTTCTCACCATAGTACCATGGCTATAACTACCAACCCTATGTTTAATTGGAGCAGTGCATCAACATTGGAAATAGTGGGACAATTGTTTCCTCTTCAATATGCATAAGTTATTGATAATACAGTATGTTAGGAGCTATATATCCTATTTAATCTACAGTTGCTGCTTGGGTAATAAAGACACAGAACCCAAATAACAAAAAAATCATAAATTCTTTATCCAGGCATAATATACTGAGAAAAAAATTCTTGATCACTGACTTTGATAAACAGAAAGTTGGAGCAATTTTGTAGATTTTACATGATAATTTCTAAGCTGATAAATTTTCATCATCATCATTAGGCCTAATGTATCAATGGTGCATTAAATTGAATAATTTATAGATTTTTTTTTAAAATAGAAATAGGGGCAGTGAAAGAAACTGAAAAAGGGGCAATATGGTGGTGCACCTGGTTGATCTCACATGTTACAATGCTTAAGGGCCCAGGTTCATGCCCCCAGTCTTCACCCGTAAGGGGAAAGCTTTGTAAGTGGTGAAGTAGTGCTGCAAGTGTCTCTATGCCTCTCTCCATCTCTGTCTCCCTCTTCATCTTAATTTCTTGCTGTCTCTATTTTATAATTAAAGAAATAAATAAAAAGAGAGAGACTGAAAGAGACCACAGCACTAAAACTTCCTAAAGTGCAATGGGGGCCAAACTCAAACCTAGGTCTCACAGATGGCAAGGCACTGCAAGATCCTAGTGAGTTCTTTCACTAGCCGACATGTATATTGTTAATGTCTCTAATTAATAATAATAGTACCAACTAAATGAGAGGGATTCAAATGGCTCACCCAATAGATTGTACACTTAGATATGCATGAGAATCCAGGTTCAATATCCTAGTCACCTTCATGAGGATGGAGCAGTGCTTTGTTATCTCTCCTTCTCTTCTCCTTTACTACTTCTCAGCATCTCTGTTGCTCACTTTCTACCTGAAAAAGAGAAGAGAGTCTGCCAGGAATAGAAGAAAAGTGAATTGTTAACTCATGTGGCAAAAATAAAATGATTATTATTAAATATTGACCGGGAAGAGTGAAAAAACATCAAAGATTTGCTCAGTGTGGTGAGATCTGGGTTCAAACCCAGCAATATGTACGGCTAAGATTATGTGCTTACTGTAGTAAATTCCCCATTTTAGTGCCGTTTTACTGCTCTTTGATTCCGGCTAGATAAAAGCAGTCTCTTCTGTATAAATTTAAATGGTGTTTCACAGATCAAGAAATGACTGGATTTCTCTGGCAGTGATAGCCAACCATCTAGCAGTGTGGTATTTCTAGTTTTACTATGGGATTCTCCAGACTTCAGGATTAAAAAAGTAATTCTTGGAGCATACCCTTGGTTTATCAGGAATCCGTAGCTGTGTGCTTCTAGTTGAGAAAAGAAATTCACAGATCTGTGGTGACAAAAAGTTTGTTTAGGTCTGGAGAACTACAATGATGAAATATCTCTTTCTTGAAATATGTGGTTCTAGGCAGGCGATTAGAATCTCAAGATTGTCATAATAGCTAAAACCTAGAAGCAACCCAGGTGCCCAACAACAGATGAGTGGCTGAGAAAGATGTGGTATATATACACAATGGAGTACTATGCAGCTATCAAAAACAATGAACCCACCTTCTCTGACCCATCTTGGACAGAGCTAGAAGGAATTATGTTAAGTGAACTAAGTCAGAAAGATAAAGATGAGTATGGGATGATCTCACTCATCAACAGAAGCTGACTAAGAAGATCTGAAAGGGAAACTAAAAGCAGTACCTGATCAAATTGTAAGTAGGGCACCAAAGTAAAAACCCAGTGGTGAGGGGTAGACATGTAGCTTCCTGGGCCAGTGGGGGGGTGGGAGTGGACGGGAGGGATGGGTCACAGTACTTTGGTGGTGGGAATGGTGTTTATGTACACTCCTAGCAAAATGTAGACATATAAATCACTAGTTAATTAATATGAGAGGGGGAAAATCAATTGTATATCTCAAAGTTTCTCAAAAGACAAACTGAATCTTTTTAATATATAGGCTATGTATTTGATATGCGGACTCTCTCAAAAGCCTAGACCAAGTAGATTAGAAGCATCCAATAGCACAGCTATATACAAGATACTGGGTACTGTACAGCAAACCATAACAAAGGGACTTTTCAAAGTTAACCCAATTAACAAATAATGTGATGATAACATTAACTATCGATTGTCTTTTTGAACCCTAAGACAGCAGGAACCTCACATCTCCACTATAGAGCCCCTACTTCCCCCAGTCCTGGAACCCTTGGATAGGGCCCACTTTCCCGTATGCATCTCCCAATCCAAACCAAATAATATTGCATCCGCCGATCACAACCTAACCAACAGAACGATTGCCACCTCAACATGCTTCACCTCAGACTGTTTCCAGAGACTTCATGTGTGGAATGACAACCCTTCAGCTTCATTACTCGGGTGAGACCTTTCCTTTTATAGTACACTCTAATTTCATCTCAGGTAGTTCACTTTCTAACAAAGTCCCATAACCTAGATATACACCAGTTTCTGTGAGAGAGAGCTTATGTTCACACGTATCCATAAACTACTGCAAAATATATACCTGAAAGCAGAAGTACACTAGAGTTTGCAGTGAGTACCTCCCTAACACTTCCTCTCTACTATTCCAAGCTTGGGATCCATGATTGCTCAACAAATTGTTTGGCTTCATATGTTAACTCTCTTTTCAATCACCAGGTTCCAGATACCACCAGGATGCTGGCCAGGCTTCCCTGGATTGAAGACCCCACCAATGTGTCCTGGAGCTCAGCTTCCCCACAGGCACACCTTACTAGGGAAAGAGAGAGGCAGACTGGGAGTATGGACCGACCAGTCAACGCCCATGTTCAGCGGGAAAGCAATTACAGAAGCCAGACCTTCTACCTTCTGCAACCCTCAACGACCCTGGGTCCATGCTCCCAGAGGGCTAGAGAATGGGAAAGCTATCATGGGAGGGGGTGGGTTATGGGGATTGGGTGGTGGTAATTGTGTGGAGTTGTACCCCTCCTACCTTATGTTTTTGTTCATTAATCCTTTCTTAATAAAAAATTTAAAAAAAAAAGAATCTCAAGATTGGTGGAGATGATGTTCTCCTGGGTCAAGTATGTGACAATTTTCCTAGAGTCACCTATATGACCAGTGTTTATGAGGAAAATATGTTCTCATATCAGACAGGGTGGAGTAGCTGTTCTTTTCGCCACATATTATTAGATTATTAGTGCTTCTTCCCTCTTGCCAGTACTGATAAGTTTGGTGTTATCAAAACTCTTATTGCATCCTTTCTAAGATTTAATAAAGCTGAATTAACTGCTTAGTGACTATGTCAGTGAGTAATTTCTAGAGTAAGACTACCTTCTCCTTTTTGTTTTAACATGAAATGCATACTACATATGTATGTATATATATATATATATATATATATATATATATATATATATATATGTATATATTCTCTATTCACAGTGTTCTTCAGTACTCTAGCCTACTTCTACCTCTCAGAGCTATCCTTTGGTTTACATTTTTAACTTATGATTTTTATGTTTCAATATGGAGAAAGAGGATAGAAAATGAATCTGCTCTGTGTATCCAGTCCAGAAGTCTCTCTTGTGTCATTTTTGACAAGCTCCATCTCTTTTAAGAATTTTCTTATTTCTTGAGAATCACAAATTATGTCAGGCACACCTTGTACTTTCCCTGACCTATATCTGCTTTTACCACATTTCTTAGGATTTTTTGTTTTCTTTATTAAGATAATAATGTTTACAGAACAAGATCTGAGCACTACCTGAATATAATTATCATTACAAATATTTAATTGTCTAAATATATTTGCATCTAATAATAGAAGTTTTTATCATATTTCTTTCATTTTTTATTGCACTATTCATTTATATTCATTTAGATTCATCACTCAGTGTTTGCATGTATTTGAGTTTTTTAAAAATAATTTTATTTAGGTACTATTGCATAGAGACAGACAGAAATTGAGAGGGGAGGGGAGATAGGGAGGGAAAGAGACAGATAGATACCTACAGCACTGCATCATCATCAATTGTGACACTTTTTCCCTGCAGGTGGGGACCAGGGGCTTGAATCTGGGTCCTTGTACACTGTAATGTGTGTGCTTAACCAGGTTTTCCACTGTCTGTGCCCTACTGTATTTGCATCTGTCTACTCAATCTAAATTTGCTTCAGTTACTTGCTTACATACTGATCATAGAAAGTATATGCGAAATATAATGTTCTATGATTTGGTTTTTTTATGGTCTATTCTTTCTAATCTGTATTGTTCCTATCCAATTCCTCCCTTCATACATAACTTCCTTCCTACCTATGTTGTGTTGGTAGTCATCCTATTCAATTTATAGGATGTATATTTTTCCTATTTGAGTTTTTGCACAAATGGCTAGATTTATGTTCATTTCTTATATCTCATATTTTTACAGAAAGTTAGGAATACTTACACTCTTGAGCTGTGCTTTTATTTTACTGAATGTGATGTCCTGTAAGTCATTCTGTATCCAGATCATAATTTTAACATAATTAGAAAGTCTTCTCCTAATATAAGAGAATGGAAGGCTCAGCCATATGTTTTATAGTATTTGCTTTATTTTATTGTATTTAGATCTCTACTGAATTTGGGATATATTATTTTATAATTTTGTAAGATATGTATTCAAATGAATACATATTTATTGAACTATTTATTGAAACTGAACTAAACTGAACTCTGAACTATTTATTGAAAAGCCCATTATCACCCAGTAATTTGAGATGTAGTAGCTCATTCTGAAGAAATGTAGCCTCTGACTTCAGAACCAGTTGATGCATGTCATAGCAGAGTAATGCAGAGCACAAACATAGTAAGATATCCTAAACCACCACAGGAGGGAGTAGGGAGTCAGAAGCATCTCGGAAATTTTGGTATGATTAAATCTGAACAAGTTTAGATAAGGGACATGAGAAAACTTGGTCTGAGGTACAGATATAGGAAACAGAGAAAACGGTCTAGCAATGATTTCATTATTAGTAATAATTGAAAGATTATGTGAAAATGAAAAAAAGTTTTCCAATGATGTGTGTTCGTTTGCTTGCATGTACATATGTATTTATATTGCATATGGTATAAATATAAATATATATATAAAATCACTGCTCAGCTATAGCTCATGATGGTGCCAAGGAATTGAACCTACGATCCTGGAACTTCAGTCACAAATGTTTTTTTGTATAATTACTATGTTATTTCCCTTTTACTGAGCATTTCAGTGTGACATGTACAAAACTGTTGTAAGCTTATTGAAGAGAGAACATACAAAAGACCAAAAAAAGAAAAAGTAGGGATGAAATAGCTCACTTGGATAATGTGCTGCTTTACCCTATGTCTGGACCCCACCCACTATACCGAAGGAAGCTTCAGCGCTGTCATGTGGTCCACCTTTCTATCTATCTATCTATCTGTCTGTCTGTCTGTCTATCTATCTATCATCTATCATCTATTTATGTGGGGCGATGTATCTGTATATATAATTAAGGATTTGACAAAGGAGATAAAATGATACATTATGCTTATAAACTCTGAGTTTGAGATTTTATAACACAAAGAAAAAGAAATAATCATTCAATATTTTGACCTAATAGCATGATTCTGAGTATCTGGGTCACTGAAGAGAGAGAGAGAGAGAGAGAGAAGAAATATTTGAAAAATAACAAAATATGAAGAGACCAGACCCTGCAGGATGTTTTCAAAGCAGTCCTAAAAGAGAACTTCATATCAGTGCTTATCCATATAAACATAGAGAGATCACAAATAAACTAACACAATTGAATGACACTTCTGGAGCAAGAAAGAGACCTAGAAGTCAGTAGATGAAGGATATTATTCAAATCAGACTAGAAGTTGATTAAATAGAAAGAACAATATTAGTTAAAAGATTAATGAGACAGAAAGGTGTTTCCTTGAAGGGATAAATAAAATGGATAAACCAAGGAAAAAAAAGAGTGAAAGCTAAGATTAAATAAAAGAAAATGAGAGATAGTTGAAAGAGTCTGGATTACCCACCATTATACCACAATTTGCATTTTTTCTCTCACTATAGTAATCACTGGGACCCCATGCCCACATGAATTCATAGTTCTAGGTAGTCATTTTTCACTTTTGTTTTATATTTGGATAGGAAATGAAAGATAGAGATAAAGAGATGGGGAGAGAGTCAGAGAGAAGGAAAGATAATTGCAGTACTACACTGCTTGTAAAGGTCCCCCACCTTGCCACCCTTAGGTGGGGACTGAAAGTCCAGTAGTGATCTTATCTGACCTCTACAGTTTCTTGATTTTTCTTGTTATTTAAATCATTTCCTGGGAGCCAGGTGGCAGCATAGCAGGTTAAGTGGAGGTGGCGCAAAATGCAGGGACCAGACCGGATAAGGATCCTGGTTTGAGCCTCCTGCTCCCCACCTACAGTGGGGTTGCCTAAGAAGAGGTGAAGCAGGTCTGCAGGTGTCTGTCTTTCTTTCCTTGTCTCTCTCTTCCCCTCCTCTCTCCATTTCTCTCTGTCCTATCCAACAACAATAATAACTACAAGAATAAAAAGCAACAAGGACAACAAAAGGGAATAAATCAATCAATAAATAAATATTTTAAAAAACATGTCCTAGATTGTTCTTAGAAATGGAATATTATACTAGGATTGATTTATATTTTATTTATTTTTAATTTTAATTTTTTATATTTATTTATTTTCCCTTTTGTTGCCCTTGTTTTTTATTGTTGTTGTAGTTATTGTTCTTGTTATTGATGTTGTTGTTAGATAGGACAGAGAGAAATGGAGAGAGGAGGGGAAGACAGAGAGGGGGAGAGAAAGACAGATACCTGCAGACCTGCTTCACTGCCTGTGAAGCCACTCCCCTGCAATGGGGAGCCGAGGGCTTGAACCTGAATCCTTATGCTGGTCCTTGTACTTTGTGCCACCTGTGCTTAACCTGCTGTTACCGCCCGACTCTCTTTATGTTTTAAATTGTAATAGAAATCAAATCACATGATGTCTAATGCTTTGGGACTGACTCATTTTACTCAGCATAATTTCATGTAGAGTCATCCAAATTGTGCATCTAAGTAGTTTGCTTCTTTTATCATTAGTGTGTAAATATTTAATTCTATGGAAGTATAGAAACAATGTTTAATCACTCTTTTAGTGAATATATTTGAAGGGATTTCAGGTGGGTTTTGCATTTTATAATTGTTTCATTTATTTAATTTTTATTTATCAAAAGGAAACATTGACATAAACCATAGGTTAAAGGGGTATAACTCACACAATTCCTACCACCAGAACTCCATATCCCATCCCTTCCCCTTATAGCTTTCCTATTCTTTATCTATCTGGGAGTGTGGAACTAGACCAGGGTCATTATGGGGTGCAGAAGGTGGAAGGTCTGGCTTCTTTAAATGCTTCTCTGCTGAACATGGGCATTGGCAGGTCGACCCATACTCCCAGCCTGTCTCTCTCTTTCCCTAGTGGGGCAGGGTTCTGGGAAAATGGGGCTCCAGGACACATTCGTGGGCTCCTCTGCCCAGGGAAATCCAGTTGGCATCATGGTAACATCTGGAACCTGGTAGCTAAAAATAAGTGTTATATAAAGCCAAACAAATTGTTGATTAATAATTATCCTAAAGGCTAGAATAGTTCATATGAAGAGTTGGGGGGGTCTCCATTTTGTAGATAGCTGGTAGGACTACTTTAGTTATATTCCAAAGGGCCCATGATTATACTAGTTTTTTTTTTTTTTTCCTGAGCCTGACAACTGGTATGCAGGGGGATCCAAGTTACTGTCTGGTGAGAAGATGTCATGGCTGGAAAAAGGACCAGAAATCTGGATCAGGGAAGAGAGTAGCTCCCAAATACGGGAAAGATGCTTAAATATTGTTGACTGTAAACCTCATCAATTTGATCTTATCTGGGACCCATAGTCAGCTTAGGAGCCTTTGTGACCTCTGCACCCCTATAGATCTGAGCTCACATTCTGTGGTCATGAGTAGGAACGTTCCAAACTGCCCCAAATTCAGGAACCATCTTCCTCAGATGGAACATAGAGTATGTTTGTGGGAGACCTAGACTCCCCGGGTGGGTCCAGGCCTATCATCTCTACATCACATCTTGAGAGGGTGGACGCAGATCCCTCCTCAAGGGAGGTGGTAGGCGTGTCTTGACCATGTGGACCCAAAATGGCACCTAGACTCCAGACTTGGGGTAGAGACTCCCTCATCACAAGTTCCTTAACTCATGACAAAGAGCATGGCTAGTGCCTGTTAGGGACGTATATGATCTTATGCTAAGGGCATGGTGTGGTGTGGTATGAGGTGTGACTGTGATTGGATCTCTACTACTTCCCTTTCCCTAAACTATAGTATATCAACCCTTCCTGTTGTACAATAAATGAGCTGTCTCTCTGAAGCACTCCCAGAGTTGCATGTCTTTCTCCATGAGCTCACTCTCACCACCAGTTTCCCTGTGGTGGCTTGTCGCCACCTTGACCTGCGCAGGTTGATGGTGAGAAACAGGCGACATCTGTTGTCCAACCTCCCTTCAGAGGATGGAACATTCTCTACCATTTTTTATCTACATTGAGAACAAGGTCCTATGGGGGTCTACAAGGCGGTCTATTGAATTGTTCCTAATAGATATAACCAATAACAATAGAGAGGGATTTATGTGAAGTCTAGTTCTATCATGTCTGTTTGTGAATCTCAGGACTCCCCGAATAGGGCCCCAGCTGATGGGGTGGCCTGATAGTGACTAAAGAGTCATCATTAAAGTATGCCAGTCTCTTGCCCTTATTCATCTTTCACAGTCCTTACTTTGATAAGGTTAGCTTTGGAGTGACTGAAGGAATTGTAATACAATGCATGTGAGGAGGGTATCTAGGTCTAAGTAGACACTATTTCTTTAGGAACTTCATAGTGTCTTTTTAAGTCTTTATACTTGCCTGCTGCATATACTGACTCACTGCAGACTATTGTGCACTTTTGCTTTCATGTATATATTTTCCCCTAATTTATGGATACATGTGAACATATGCCCTATCTCATGGGACCTGGTCTATATCTAGGTTTTGGGACTTTGTTAGGAAGTGAACCACCTGAAACTGAATTAGAGAATCCTATGAAAGGCATGGTCTCACCCAAGTAATGTGGCTGAAGGGTTGACTTTCCACTCCTGATGTCTCTGGACACAGTCTGAAGTGAAGTATGTTAAAGTGGTACTCATGTTTTTTTTAAATACCTTTAGTTTACAAGTCTATAGATATTTTAGAAGAACAAATTTTCACTTCCTTGAAATGTGTAACCACACCTAGCCAACCACCCAAACACCAATATCCCTCCATTACAGTTCACTATACCTCCTCTACCCTTGCTACTCACTCCTTGCTCCCCACCCCCTTGATAATCTGCACTGTACAAATAGAGATCAAAGGCTTGTCTTAATTTGATTTAAAAAAATTCTTATTCACTGGATAGAGATAGAAATTGGGAGGAATGGAGGAGATAAATAAGAAGACAGAGAGACATTTGCAGCACTGCTTTGCCACTGGTGAAGCTTTCTTCCTGAAGGAGTTCGAGTCTACTTGGATGGTGACCGGAAGTTTGAGACTTCACATGTTGCAGGTGCTCGTGGAAAACCAGACTTTGAGAGGCTGCATGCTGTAAATGGAATTTTTCTTACCCTGCATGCTGCCATATCCCTCAGAAAGGGTGTCACTGACTTTTCCCATGGTTGTAAAGCTTTAGGTATAAAATTACAATATAAGTTTGCCAGTATTTCAATTTCTGCTCCCCCTGCTTGCCAGTTTCCCTTTATGACTTATTGTCAAGCAGGGTGAGTTTTTAACTTGTGATAGGGTATCTTTCTGTGTCTTCACTGGTTGGATGCTGATTTTTCATCCCTTGGCAGTGACAGAACCACTTAAGTGCACATAGCACAAAGTACAAGGACCCAATTCAAGGATTCGGGCTGAGTTCCCAGCTCCCCACCTGCAAGGGAGTTGCTTCACAAGCTGTCTAGCATGTCTGCAGGTGTCTTTCTCTCTCCCTCTCTATATCACCTTTCTCTCTGAATTTGTCTGCTCTAACCAATAAAATGACCAAAAAAAAAAAAAAAAAAAGGCTGCTAGGAGTAGTAGATTCATCATTGAGGCCCTGGAGGCAAAAAACAAACAAACAACAACAACAAAAAAAAAACCGTAATCCAGGAGTGGTGGACCCCCAATGGTAATGTTGAAGGTTGGAGAATCAGAATCAACCAACATAGTTAACAAGGAGGAATTTTATTAACTGTAACAGACCACAGAAAGAGCTCGTGCTCTAAAAAATTCTGAGCACTGAGCAAAGGGACAATACAAGAGTATATAGGAGGTGCAGACTGAGAGAAGAAAGTGTCATTACAGAAGCAGAGGCTGCAAGGTTAAGGGTGGGACTTGTGACCATTGCTAAGTGTCTGGTTGCCTTAGTTACTGCTATCGTTATTTTTGTCTTTTCCTGCACAGCTGTGTCTGGAAAGTTTAGCCTCAACATAAAATACACCACTTAGAGGTGGGGTGGTTACCTTGTTCAAGGTCTCCTGCTAACTGGAGCTTCTTTCCTTACAGTTTGGTTAGTTAACTCTTTTTTGCTTTGACATTCTCTTTTCCACCTCAATAAACAAACAAACAAACAAAAAAGATCTGTTACCTGTTGTTTGCTCATATAGTGCCAGGGCTCAAACTTAAGACTTTTTTCATTGTAAGGCATATTATCTGGTGAACTATCTTCCAACCCCACCACCTGAAATAGCTTTGTATTGTAAAGTTGGTGATGATTTTAGGTACTAATGCTGTGCTGGTTTACAAACTAGTTGGAAATTAGCCTCTATAGTTCTGTTCTCTATAAAGTTTCTTTCCATCTGCCCAGAGCCTTACCCCACTATGTAAAGGTAGAAACAGACTGGGGATAAGGATCAACCTACCAACACCCATGTCCAGTGGAGAAGTAATTATAGAAGCCAGACCTCCCACCTTCTGCACTTCACAAAAATCTTTGGTTCATACTTGCCGGGCTAGCTTCATGGGCAGGAGAAAGAAGACCAGTAACTCATGGCTGAGTGGGAACGCAATGCAATTCTCTTTTATTGATCAGAAAAGAATCTGCCTTTATACCTTCTGTGACAGAAATGGCAGGTCGGAAGAAGGAAGTGCCTAGGAGAGGGGGCGGGGCACGAAAGTAGCAAGCTTCCATCTAATCAGAGGGGATTGAACCAATGCCCTGCAGAGAGGGTCTCCAGCTGTTGCAAAGGCTCTAACCAGTGGAGATTAAACCAATGCCCTGCAGGCAGGGTGGGTCTCAGGCAAAACAGTGATTATGAAATAGACCACAGCATCAAGCAATGCAGCAGACCCAGCATAATGACCAACACATACTCCCAGAGGTATAAAGAATAGGGAAACTTCCAATAGAGGGGATGGGATATGGAACACTCGTGGTGTGAATTATATGGAATTGTACCCTTCTTATCATTATTAAATCACTAATAAAAATTAAAAAATTAAGCCTCTTTACCTATAGGTATGTGTTTCTTAAGTATTTGTTAGAATCCATGATTATAATTAAGTTTGAAATATAATTTATAGGTAAATATTTAACTACTATTATTTCATAATTAATGGGATCATTCACTTTCATTTTTCATTATTAACATGTTTCCATAAATATCAATATATTATAACATTGTTCATTATATTCACATTACTTTTGAGAGTATTTTTGTGTTTTTAAAATATTTTATTTATTTCCTAAATAGAGACAGAGAGAAACTGAGATAGAAGGGGGGAAGAGAGTGAGGAGGAAAGATACACACCTGTAGTACTACTTCACAACTTGTGAAGCTTCCCTCTGTAGGTGGGAATTGGATGCTTGAGCCTGGGTTCTTGAACATGGTAACATGTTCACTTAACCAACTGCACCATCACCTGACCTTTGATAATATGCTAAAACATCTCAAGGCCACATAGATGTGTAAAGCAGTAAAATAAACCCCATACTTCTCTTGAACATATTTTAAAATTATAACGATTTTGCTAAATATAAAATTTAAAATTTTTAATTTTTAATTTAATTTTAAATTTAAAATTATAATGATTTTGCCAAATAAATAATCTAGTCTCTCTTGCTCTCGCTCTCACACTCTCGCTTTCTCCTGCTCTCGCTCCTTTCTTCCCTTTAGGATTATCACTGGGGCTTGGTGTTTTGTTTACTAATACATTGCTCCTGGTGGCCATTTTTTTCCACTTTTTTTTTTTTTTGATAGGACAGAGAGAAATTTAGAAGAGAGAGGGAGATAGATACAGAGAGAGAAAGACACCTGAAAACTTGCTTCGCTGCTTGTGAAATGTATTGCCTGCAGGTGGGCATCAGGGGCTGTCCTTGCAGGGGGAGAGGGTCTTTGTGGTTAGCACTGTGTGCACTTAAATGGGTGCCTGGACCACTTCATTTTCTTTACTACATTAATTCAGCAATCTGTGAGGTGACTTAATGAGAAGAGTGCATTGCTGTATGAATAATGTCCCAGGTTTGCTCCCAGGTACTACATGTGACAGAAATGTATTGTACTTTTCACTCATTTTGTAATTTAAGTGTGCATGCATGTATATGTACTTGAATGTACTTGTATATATGTATTAATATAGACATTCTGAGAAATAAAAGACATTTTGTTTTAATTAGCAAGACATATGTCTCATATTCATTATAAAAATGAATGTATATTATGTGCATTTCTTTCAAAGTTAAAAGTCCATTTTGTCTTTCATCATACAAGTGACTCTTACTGATTCAAAAAAATCCATTTCCACTTCACACCCACTACCACCAGTTGAGCTTGTAATCTAAAATACATTGCTTTATTTAGCTATCTCTTTGTATTATCTATATACCACATGTGTGTGAAGTCATGTTTTTTCTACTTCATTTTATCTAGCACACAATCAATCAAATTCAATAATATTTGCAAAGTAACATATTTGAATTTGACTTATTAGAATGAAGCTACAAATAATCCCTATACAATGTATTCATTAGTGTCTCATTTAACTTAAAACATCCTTCATTAAATTTTATTCATGCATTTAGCTAGTTGAAGAAATGGCATTTGTTCTGTAGACATTCAACATTTCATTAGTGCATGTACTACCCTATAATGTTATTAGTCTTGATTTTATAATTACATATAGGTGCTAGGATATGATTAGTCAAATACTGTTTGATACTAAGCTACTAGATATGTTATAAGCTTCCAAGCTTAATATCGGATATTAGTTTTTTAAAATCTGGGATAAGCATTTCTCGAACAGTCCTTGGTCCTTGTTTCTTTAGTAGGAATATAAATTATAATTAATTTTGGGGCAACAGTTTCATTGTGTGTTTCTTGTTATGACTATTTTATCTACACTACAATTAGTATATGTGTATGCACTATTACAGTAATATATTAATATAAAATTAGAATTATGTAACTATAGCACTAATGCAATCATTATACTTTCTAAATATGGTTATCAAGCTACATTATTACACATATAGTTTGATAGAGTTACATTTAAATAATATACTATAACACTACAATATAGGTACATTTATATTGTATAACTATTATATAAAATTTATATTATAGTTATGTTAGAGAAAGTTACACTGTTATAATTATAAATGTAGTTATGTTACTACATAACTACATTTATAATTATATAATTATATAACTATATAATTATTGCAGTTATGTTACTACATTTACAACTACAGTCTATATTCACAATAGCTATTGTATAAATTTATATCACTAAGATTAAAGTATGTTGTAATTATATTTACAGTGATAAAGTGATAGTTAAGGTATCGGTATTTTAGTTGTGATAGTTCTAAAGATATGATTATAACTAATTATTGTAGTAATGATTCATATACTATTTCAAGGTTATAATATAGTTTCAGCAATATAGTTATACTCAGTATTATAGTTATTATGGGCCTGTTATAATATTAGTATTATAGTTATAATTGTAGTGCCATAATACTGTAGTTATTGTGTTATAGTCAGAATTACATTGCTATAGTTATACATTTAAAGTTCTAACTTTTGTGATACTGCTGCAGAATATAGGTAAAGTTATAGAATAAAAGTTATAGAAACACAGTTATTGTTAAAGGGTTATTGATTTAATTTAATAATTATGGTTTAAATATACTGTTTTATAGATTTTAGTATTGTATATTATATGTTTAAAGTCATGGTTATCTTGTGTTCGTGTTGTAACAATAACATATACGAACAGAGCTATGGTGTTAATAGCAATGGTGTTAGTGTTATAAAATGATACATGGTATTAATTGTCTAGTATAATAACACAGTTATACAACTGTAGTTGTAATCATAGTTTTATTATTATATTGATATTACAATTATTGTAGTGATAGTGATTTAATTCTAAGTAAATGTTTGTGAATATAGTTGTATTTTAGATTCATATTATGAACTACTAATAGCATAGTATTATTATAGAACTATGGTTATAGTGTCATAATTGAGTTATAGTCTTATCTATAATGTTTTAGTTATAATTGTACATAATTATAATTTTACAATATAATATAATTTTAGTTCTAATAAAACAGATTATGGTAGTGGTAGTCTTAACATTGTATGCTTGTGAATTTGCTACAGTTAAGATATGGCTAAGTTATATAATTAGTACTAGGCTTTAGTGTTATAGTATAAGATTATAAAAAGAATGTTATAAAATTTTAGTTGTAATTATAAAATTATGCTCTTAGCTTTAGTGTAGTAAAACGTTCTAGAGCTACATAAGATTTAGGACACTGAATCATATCTATAGTACCCTCTGATAGTAACTATGTTCTAGTTATCAATGTAATGTTGATAGCATGATTTCAATGTTGTTATTTTAATTCTATAGTTATTATAGTTTATATCATTGTAAATATAGTGCTCTAGTTATTTTCACATTTAAATATATACACATGTTAGTACTAAAGATCCAATGTTTATAAATACAGAGCTATTGCTATAGTTACATGTTGGTATGCATGAGACCCTTTCTGTTTCATTTGGTTTAAATCCCCCCTGCTTAACACTATTCTATTTACATAACCACTTCATTCTATTTACATAACCACTGTTAACAAGTTCCACCCTCCCTACAGGGCATTTGTGCTTCAGTGATAGGATTCTCGCCTGCTCTGCCCCCTCTTTGTCACACTCTGATTTTCACCAGTCACTTTTCTCTCCACCCTCTCTATGTCACATCCTGTTTCCACCCTACTTCGCAAGTATATATAAAGACAGCATTGTGAGCTTTACAGTACCTTTAGTTTAGCTCAGCTTGGCTTAGATTGCGCTGCGTCCTGCATGAATAAAGAGATACTGCCTACAGCTCAACCATGAGTCCCTGGTCCTCTGTTACCCGCCCGTGAAGCCAGCCCGGCGAAAACAACCTAACCCGTCGAAAACAACATATGGTGCCTACAACGTGGGACCGGACCTGCGCAACTCCCAGATAAGTGAAGACTTTGCCTACCTATGCACTATGGTCTTCTCTTCTACTTATGAAGAGGTTTGCCAAAGCCTCTACTGTTTCATTATGAGACAGTTTCTCTGTCTCTGGAACATTTTACTCTGGGCCACACTTCGGTTCCCTGACTGGGAACTTTGGTTTCTTATGACCGGGATCATAGAGCTTGGGAGATGCACAGAGATTTCTCCTTGGACTTTCTGGATTCCCTCTCCCATGTTTCCTGAGGAAAAGGACTACATTTTGCTCCGGGCCACAGTTTGGTTCTTTATGACTGTGATCGTAGACCTTGGGATATGCATGGAGATTTCCACTGGGACTTTCTGGACTTCTTCTCGAATGTTTCCCGTGAAGAAGGACTACTCTAATTTGAAGAACATTCTCGAGTACCCTGGCAGTTCCCAAGTATGGAGACACATGGTTAGTTCTACTCTCCTGATTGGATTCTTTCTTCAATGGGAAGACGCTTTTAAAAATGGGTGCCTGAAGCAATCCAGCAGGAACAGTCAGAAACACCCTAAATGGAATTTTGAGGAGCTTTTTGGACTAGGATGCCCTCCGGGGATTCTTAATCCTACATGGTGAGATCTTGATAATCTGGTTCAAGTTGCGTTTCATAAGAGAGTGATTTGAATGACTGAATCTTTGTTTGACATTGACTTAAAAAAAAATGCTGGACGCAGCCATGATTTTTAGAGACATCCAGAAACAATCCAAAAAATTGTTTTTTCCCTCCTTTGATTTCTCTTTTACGTCTTAACATGAATCTGAAACGTTTAATCCTGAAAACTGTATGAGTTATGGGTGGGGCAGATAGTGCAATGATTATGTTAATTATTCTCATGCCTGAGGCTTTTAACCGTGATTCTTCTGTTTACCTTTCCACATTTTATTGAGTTTAAACTGCTTAAACAACCTTAAAATCATACTAGAAAGGACTTCCAATTATAATGAAATTATCGATTATAGTAAACTTCTAATCTGCTACAAGTTTTGTTCAACAAGTAAGTGAATTTCAGCTGTCAAGTCTTCACATGAAAAAGCATCTACTCAAATGGAATTCCCGGAAATCCATTTAGACCCCTGTTCTCTGACATCACCCACAAGATGGAATGACTACAACACATCCCCGGAAACCAATGATGAGACCTGGCACGACCTGAAGAAACAGATTCACAGACTCCAAAGATCACTCTCTACAGAAAAGCAGAATTCTGGTGGCCGACATTCCCCATCCAGACAGACGTGCAGCGTTTAATCCTCCGGCATTTTCTTCTGTGGTCAGCTACTTTGGACTGACACCTCCATCAGACTTACTGGTGCACACTGCTGTGTTTCTCAAAGACTAACTTCAGCCAATTGCCTTGAGACTTTATAGACCATGTCCCCTCGCCTGCAGGCTCTGTCCCAGAGGCAGAAAACTCCCCCTCCTTATTAGGTTATGCCCACAGAGGCATAAAGCGCCCCAAGAGGCAAGAGATGCCCACAGAGGCAGGAAACGCCCTTTGAGGCAAGAGATGCCCCCAGAGGCATGAAGTGTTCACAGAGGCAAGAAATGCCCTTTCACCTGCTAGGCCTTGCCCTTTGAGGCAAGAAAAGCTCCATTTGGCATCACACTGGTTATTGCTGCTCGCCTATTTTGTTTTCCATGTCTTATGCCAGTTCTTTTGAAAACGCCTGTATGATATAGGTTTCTGTTCACCCCACAATGGCCATTAGTTAAAAAGAAAGGGGGAATTGTTGGTATGCATGAGACCCTTTCTGTTTCATTTGGTTTAAATCCCCCCTGCTTAACACTATTCTATCTACATAACCACTTCATTCTATTTACATAACCACTGTTAACAAGTTCCACCCTCCCTACAGGGCATTTGTGCTTCAGTGATAGGATTCTCGCCTGCTCTGCCCCCTCTTTGTCACACTCTGATTTTCACCAGTCACTTTTCTCTCCACCCTCTCTATGTCACATCCTGTTTCCACCCTACTTCACAAGTATATATAAAGACAGCATTGTGAGCTTTACAGTACCTTTAGTTTAGCTCAGCTTGGCTTAGATTGCACTGCGTCCTGCATGAATAAAGAGATACTGCCTACAGCTCAACCATGAGTCCCTGGTCGTCTGTTACCCGCCCTTGAAGCCAGCCCGGTGAAAACAACCTAACCCGTCGAAAACAACAGTTACACATGCAAAGTTATTGTTATAATGCTAATGTTGTAGCACTATACTTTTTTAATCACTATTCCTTACTTTTTAGAAACTTTATTTTAGTTGTAGAACAGAGAAAAATTGAGAGGTAGAGGGAGGTAAAGAGAGGGAGGGAGAGACAAGGAGACACCTGCAGCCCTGTTTCACCACTTGGGAAGCTTTACCCCTGCAGGTGGGGACCAGGGGTTTGTACCTGGGTCTTTGTGAGTAGAATACATGCACTTAACAGGTGTGCCACCACCCAGCCCCCTATACTGTAATTTAAATACTTCAAACATAGTATTAATACTATAAGTTGAATCTAATATAATACACAAAAATTATTAAAGTTATAGTATATTAGTACATGAATAACGGTGGCATTAAGTTGATAATCTTATATTTTGGTCAATTATAATAATTATATTTTTATTATTATAGTTAAAATCATTTTATAGTATTCGTACTGTAGATACGATGTTAGTGGTTTCATTGATAGTGTAAAATCATTAGTTTTCTACTTATAATTATGATGTTATACTACTAGTCATACATACTATGTTATAGTTCTAATATTGTAAGCTATATAAATAGCTTTAATAGCATAGTTATAGTTTACTGTAGTCCTACAATATTGTGAACCATTATTAATCACAAATAATAAATGTTTTAAAAACAGAGAGATCACACATACACACCATATTGTGATAGGATTAGATTCTGGACTATGTGCATGGCAAGGTCTATCCGACCAAGTAAGTTATTCTTCATGTCTTATCTAACAACATTTGTTACATAACTTACTCTTTAAAATTTTTAACTTTGTTTAATTTGATAGGACAGAGAGAAAATAATAAGGAAGGTGAATAGAGAAAGAAGGCAAAGACACCTGCAGCACTGCTTCACCACTTGTGAAGATTTCCTTCTGCAGGTGGGGCACATTATCTATTCTTTCTCCATGGAAAGATTGTTAGTCACATTGGTTATTTTTCCATTATCTCAGTTTAATAGAACATCAACTATGTAAGAGAAATTTCATACTCCTGTTTCTTTATGTTTTAATACTTATAGTATTTTAGAACACAGTATCCATTGAGCAAATTCATAGTAAATGAGTCCTTTAGGACTTTCTGTATTGATTTATCTTATAGATTTTTTAAAAAACATTAGGGTGTTGTTTAACACCTATTAGGTCATAATATATATTTCCTCTATTTTATTTATGTAATTTTTATTCATAAAATGGAAATATTAACAAGACTATAGGATAAGAGAGGTACATTTCCACACAATTCCCACTACCAGAACTACGTATTCCATCCACTCTCTTGATAGTTTTCCTATTCTTTATCCTTCTGGGAGTATGGACCCAGGATTATTATGGGGTACAGAAGGTGGTAGTTTAAGCATAAATTCCTCTTGATTGCTCTGTTTTAAAAATTACATAGTTTTGGTCTTAACAATATGAAGATAGTGATAACATTATATTAGTGATAATAACTATATAATGACACAGTCCAAAGTGAAACATGTTAAGGTGGAAGTAATGGTACTGACTTGGTTGAGATAAGTAGATATAAAGGAGTAGATTTAATATTTTCATTATAGCTACAGAGTTATGTCTGTAGTTTTAGAGTCATACATATAGTTATATAATATAAACAAAGTTAATGTTGATGGGTATCCATAAATCCACCAGAAATAAAAAGGCACAAAGTTTGAGTTACTGAATCAGTAAAGCTTCAATCTCTTTTGCTCAAAATTTGACAGGATGGGGATCCAGACAAGCCCAAATTTCAGCTAACTGGCAGGTTCACTATCTCACCCAGGGTTAGCTGAAGGGAAAGATGAAAGTGTGGTGCATGAGGGTTAGAGACCTGATCAGGGCATGCCTTTATTGTGTAGATGTAATTTAAGTCACATCCCAACACTAGGGTTTCCTTAACAACTGGAAGTCTAAGATAAACAGGAGAGTTGTTTTTACAAGGCAGAATATAGAGGCAGGAACACTCTTTGAATGAAAAGGCTATTAGTTCTTACAGAGTTACAATGTCATAGTTTGTGGTTCAGGTCCTGGATCTAGTTCTATAGTTATTTTCATGTTGCAGTTATTATTATAGAATTATTGAAATGCACTGAATGTTGGTTATTAATAATGTACACATAAATATTATTGTGGCTGAAAAGGCTGATGCAAATTTCATATTCGTCTAATTTTCTTTATTCTTGTAGATAATATTTTTTTCATGGAAACTTTGATGACTTTGTCTCTATTGTGATATTCTAAAGTTCTTTTTTATTAGTGATTTAATAATGATCGACAAGATTGTGAGATAAGAGGGGTACAATTCCATACAATTCTGAACACCGGAATTCCATATCCCATCCCCTCCACTGGAAGCTTCCTTATTCTTTATCATACTGGTAGTAAGGACCAAAGATTTTTATGGGTAGCAGAAAGTGGAAGGTCTGGTCTCTGTAATTGTTTCTCCACTGGACATGTGCATTGATATGTTAGTCCATACTCTCAGCCTGTTTCTATCTTCCCCTAGTTGGGTAGGGCTCTGGGGAGATGGGATTCTAGGGCGCATTGGTGATATCGTCTATCCAGAGAAGTCAGGTTGGTGTCATGGTAGCATCTGCAACTAGGTGGCAGAATGTTGGAGATGGAATGTTGACATCCCAGGCCTGGTGTCTCTGGACACAGTCCAAAGTGAAGCATGTTGAGATGGAACTAATTACATTGATTTGCTTGAGAAAAGCAGACACAGTATCAAATGGTATGGATCAAGGGAAGCATGAAGAAAAATGAGCAAAGACCCAGAGGTTCCAGGACTGAGGGAAATACGGGTTTATAAAGAAAACTTCCTGCTCTCTTAGGGTTTAAGAAGGCAGTAGATATCAACAATTTGTTTGGCTTTGTATGTTAACACTCTTTTCATCCACCAGGTTCCAGATGCCATCATGATGCCGACCAGGCTTCCCTGGACAGAAGACCCCACCAGTGTGTCCTGGACCTCCGCTTCCCCAGAGATCCACCCTACTAGGGAAAGAGAGAGGCAGGCTGGGAGTATGGACAGACCAGTCAACGCCCATGTTCAGTGGGGAAGCAATTACAGAAGCCAGACCTTCCACGTTCTGCAACCCACAACGACCCTGGGTCCATACTCCCAGAGGGATAGAGGATGAGAAAGCTATCAGGGGAGGGCATGGGATATGGAGATCGGGTGGCGGAAGTGTGTGGAGTTGCACCCCTCCTATCCTACGGTTTTGTTAATGTCTCCTTTCTTAAATAATAAAAAAAAGAAGGCAGTAGATAATTACTATTATAACCAAGTTATTTGGGAACTTGGTTTACCTAGAAAATCTCATGGTTAGGATTTACTGTGTTATACAAGACCTTAACATTATTTGTGTCATTTATTGATATTTACAGATAACTATATCTTATATAAACATCATAATTTATAAACATCCTAAATTATATTTATGGCTGTTATTTTTAAGTATAAGCTTTTGAGTCAATCCCCAGGCTGATCTGCTTGTTTCCTTTTTGCCTCTTTCTCTTTGGAAGATTTATTTGCATTTTCTAAATTTTCAGTAGCTTTTTTTTCTTGTCTTTATATTAAAGGAGGAGCCATTTAAACTAAAATAAACAAGCAAACAAAAATTACTGAGCTATAGTTATTTTTTTCTTATGACACTGTAGCTACATTGAAGTACTACAGTTTTGGTGAAATGGCATGGGTTACAGGGATTGGACTTTATAGTACTAAGTAATAGCTGTTGTTATTCCTATCATTATATATTAGTATTATAGTATTTTAGTATACCTGTAATGTTCAGTCATTTTGTGTTAATTTTTTGTATTTCACTGACAGTTGCATTTATAGGATGACATTTGTAGTTATTTTATAGCTACATGGCTAATGATATACTGTTAAAGTTTTAGTTATATTACTAGGGTTAAGCGTGCCCTTTTGTTGCCCTTGTTGTCTTTTTATTGTTGTTGTGGTTATTATTGTTGTTGTTATTGATGTCATCATTGTTGGATAGGACAGAGTGTTAGTATTTTTTATGTGTATTTTATGAGAAATAAAATCAGATCCACACTCCAGCACTGTTTTATAAACACTGTGTTATAACACTGAGCAACCTCTCAGGTCACTAGAATTCTGTTAGTATAATTTTAGTGGCAGTTTCAGAGTTAGTTTTACTATAGCACCATTCAGCTCTTGCCTATGGTAGTAAAGGATTGAAACTGGGGCCCAGGATCCTCAGGCTTCAGTCTTTTATATAACCACTACACAACCTCCCTAAGTGTTGTCATTTAATACTTTGATAGTAATGTACTTAAATATTGTTTATAAATAGCATTATAGCTTTAGTCCTATGATGAATATAGTGATTACTGTGCAGTAATGATTATTCTTCAGTTTTTATACATTTTATTTCTATAATTTATTCACATTCTATATAATTTATGCATATTATAAGTCTAGATTATATATTCTATTCTATATCATATTCTTTTTGGACAATAACCTTGAATTTTATTTATAGAAGTATATCAGAAACCTGTACATTGTAGTGAATAAGTGCCACTACAATTTCATTATTAAAACAAAACAAACTAACAAAAAAAAGCCTAATTTCCAAAAGGTGTGCTTCTTTTAGTCTCTTGTTGACTAAAGAACCTTTATACCAGGGCTGAGGAGATAGCATAATGGTGATGCAAACTTTCATTCACAAAGTTCAGAGATCCCGGGTTCAATTCCCAGATCTCTCTCTCTCTCTCACTCTCTTTCTCATAAATAATTAAATGTTAAATAAAAATAGTATAAAAATAAAAAGAACATCTATACCTCAGTTTTCTTTATTAAAATTTGTTTTTTATTGGATAGAGACAGAGAAATTGAGAGGGGAGGGCAAGACAGAGAGATGCCTATAGCACTGCTTCACCACTGATGAAGTTTTTCCCCTACAGGTGGGAATCAAGGGCCTGAACCAGGATTGTTATGCTCTGTAATGTGAGCACTTAACCATATGTGCCACTGCCTAGCCTCATACCTCAGATTTCTAGAACCAGGGAGGACCTAATTCAGGAGACTCTCAGGCCAGACTCACTGCCTCCTTCACAGAGGACTGTCATCTGTTGTATTTTTTTTTGTTATTCTTTTTTATTTTTAACTTTCTCACAGAGATGGGAAATAGTCCTTGGAGCTCACTCAGTGCAAATTAATAAAGGATCACTCTCTCCAGTCTGTCCATGAAATCCTTTTAGGATCTGAAAGGGCCAGGAGTCACACATCTTTCTGAAACTGCTTCCTGTCCTCAAGGGGACTAAAGTCTAATTCCATCAGGACCCAGAGAGAGAAGAAGAAAAAAGGAAGGACATTTGGAAGTAGTAACAGGTATAGGTGTGACTTAGAAAGGAAGTGAAGGGACCAGACAGTGGCACACCCAGTTAAGCACACATAGTATGAAGCACAAAGACTCGTGCAAAGATCCTGGTTCGAGCCCCTGGCTCCCCACCTGCGGGTGAGTGGTCACTTAACAAGCGGTGAAGTAGGTGTGCAGGTGTCTATCTTTCTCTCCTGCTCTCTATCTTCTCCTCCTCTCTCAACATCTCTCTGTCCTATCTAATAGGAAGGAAAGAAGAAAGGAAGGAGAAGGGAGGGGAGGGGAGGGGAGGGGAGGGAAGGGAAGGGAAGGGAAGGGAAGGGAAGGGAAGGGAAGGGAAGGGAAGGGAAGGGAAGGGAAGGGAAGGGAAGGGAAGGGAAGGGAAGGGAAGGGAAGGGAAGGGAAGGAGGGCCAGGTGGTTGTGCACCTGGTTGAGCACACAATACACAAGGACCCAGGTTCAAGCCCCTGGTTCCCACATGCAGAAGGAAAGCTTTCCGAGTGGTAAAGCAACGTTGCAGGTGTCTCTCTGTCTCTCTCCCTATCACCTCCTTCCCTCTCACTTTCTGTCACTGTCCAGTAAATAAAGATAATAAAAATAAAAAAACGAAAAGGAGCTGGGCAGTAGAGCAATGGGTTGAGTACACATGGCGCAAAGCACAAGGGCCTGCAAAAGGATCCTTGTTCGAGCCCCCAGCTCCTCACCTGCAGGGAAGTCGATTCACAAGTGGTGAAGCAGGTCTGCAGGTGTCTATCTTTCTTCCTTTCTGTCTTCCCCTCTTCTCTCCATTTCTTTCTGTCCTACCCAACAACAACAACAACTATGACAACAATAACAACTACAACAAGTGCAACAAAGGCAATAAAATGGGAAAATGGTCTCCGGGAGCAGTGGATTCGTACTGCAGGCACCAAGCCCAACAATAACCCTGGAGGAGAAAGAAAGAAAGAAAGAAAGAAAGAAAGAAAGAAAGAAAGAAAGAAAGAAAGAAAGAGCGTCCAGGAGCAGTGGATTCATAGTGCAGGCACTGAGTCCCAACAATCCATCTGTTGTATTCTAACCACACATAGTAGTCATCTTTCTCTTGCTCTGGATGGAGAAAGAAAATCCTTGAACCTGGTTACTATTTGTCTTCTCTATCATCAAGCCGTTGTTATTTTTACAATTTACTAATTATGTGAACCTTCTCGGATAGCATGGTGCTTTCAAGACATGTTCTATGATTCTGTTATAAAGTTAATGGTGTTATTGATGGGGTAACAAGATAAACAAAGACTATAGAGAAAAAAGTCTACCTAAGGACTGTCCATGGCTTTTACAGGAACCACATATTAGCTCAGTTATGCTATATCATATTCTACGCTGTATTTGTTATTTATTAATTTATAGTTGTGATTACAGTGCTATAGGATTAAGTCTAGCTAGATTTTGTCCATTACTTTAAAATCATATATACAGTTATAGCATTATAGTTATGGAATTGTAGTTATATGTATAGATTTTAATTAAAGTTATTGAACTACCGTCATTTTACAGTATGATTGTGCTATAGTATTACTAACAGAGATACTGTGAACATATAGTAGTTATTGTTATAATTCTATAATAATGCAATATAAGAAGTTATTGTATTTTTACATATACAATTACAGTGTTATGACTTTATTGCTGTTTAATTTTTTATACTAATATGTTATAGAAGTATATTTATAGGTATATAGTCAAAGTCATATATTTAGTTCTAGTTACATACTTATAGTCAGGGCTAATGTTATAAACACAAAATATATTTACAGTCATAGTATAGAATAAAATATTTTTCTAGTTATAATATTGTCAGGGTTTGTGTTGTAATAGTCTGTTTTTATTAGTTATTTAATAATTGTTAACAAGATTGTAGGATAAGAGGGGTACAATTCCATACAGTTTCAATGACCAGAGTTCTGTATCCCACCCCCTCCATTGGAAATTTCCCTGTACTTTTTTGGTTTTTTGTTTTTCATATAATTTCTTCTTATTATGTTATATGTTTTTATTTATTTATAAAACAGAAATATTTACAAGACCGTAGGATAATACAGATACAATTCCACACAGTTCCCACCACCAGAATTCTATATCCCATCCTCTCCCTTGAAAGCTTCCCTATTCTTTATTCCTCTGGGAGCATGTACTCAGGATCATTACGGGTTGCAGAAGGTGGAAGGTCTGTTTTCTGTAACTGCTTCTCCACTGAATATAGGCATTGACATGTCTATCCATACTCTCAGTCTTTCTCTCTTTTTACCTAGTGGGGCAGGGGTCTGGAGAGGTGGGATTTCAGGACACATTAGAGTGGTCTTCTGACGAGGGAAGTCAGGTTGATGTTATGGTAGCATCTGAAATTTAGTGGCTGAAAAAGCATTAAGATACAAAACAGAACAAATTTGCAAATTATCAGGAATCTAAAGGTAAGAATATAGCAGATTAGATTTGGAGTTTCCATTTTGGAAAAACCTAGTAGGTTTATTTTTAGGTATTATCCCACTGGGAGTATAGAACAAAGATCTTTATGGGATGCAGAAAGTGGAAGCTCTGGCTTCTGTAACTGCTTCTCTGCTGGACATGCGCATTGACAGGTCGATATACATTCCCAGCCTGTTTCTGTCTTTTTCTAGTGGGGTAGGACTCTTGTGAGGTGGGGTTCCAGAGCACACTGGTGAGGTAATCTGCCCAGGGAAGTCAGGTTGGCATCATGGTAGCATCTACAACTTGGTGGCTGAAAAGCATTAAGATATAAAGTAGAACAAATTGTTTAGTAATCAAGAACCTAAATCTCAGAATATAGTAGATTTGGGGTATTCCTGTTCGAAGAAGCTATAGAGTCTATTTTGCTTATATTCCATGGGACCCATGCCTTTTCTATTTTTGCTTGAGCACCACAGCTAATATGCAGGTGGGCTAAAAGCATTGTCTGGAAAGATAGTGTCAGAGTTGAGAATAGGACTAGAAAGCTGGATCAGGGTAGAGAGTAACTCCCAAATATAGAAAACATATAAATACTATTAACTGCAAACTTCATCAATCTAATGTAGGGCCCATGTTTATTCATATTTAGCACAGTAGCCTGTGTAATCTCTGCATCTCTGTCAGTCTAAACTCACATTCTATGGTCATGGCTAGGAACATTCTAGGCTGTGCTCATTTCAGGACCAGTCTTGATCAAGTAACAGGGTATGTTAGCCCAGCACTCCTACAGAGAGTAATGCAGTTTCTACCATTGTTGTTTTATACTGAAAGGAAAGGTCCTAGAGAGACTCACAAAAGGGTTTATAATGTTCCTGATGGAGATGACTAATGATGGTGGAGAGAGGGATTTACTAGAGGTCTAAGTCCATCTTGTTTGTATGGGAATCCCAGTATTTCCTGATTAAGTCCTCAGATGATTCAGTGGCCTGGTAGTGACCAAAAGGGCTATTATTAAAGTGTGCCAGTCTCTAGGGCTGGGCAGTAGCACATGGTATAAAGCACAAGGAAGAAGGGGATGACAGAGAGGGAGAGAGAAAGATAGACACCTGCAGACTCGACTCACTGCCTGTGAAGCAACCTCCCTGCAGGTGGGGAGGTGGGGCTCCACCACGATCCTTACACCAGTCCTTGTGTAATAAAGTCCTTGTAATAAAGTAAAGGTAAATATAAAATTATTCTGAAGGCCAGAAATATAGCTCACTTGCTATGGTATGCTTCTTCCCCACATATAGGACCCAGATTAGAGCCTAACACCTACTAAATTGAAGGAAGTTACAGTGCTGGGGTCTCTTTCACACTCTCTCTGCCTCTGTCTCTAAAGAAAATTAAATTATTTTTAAGCAACTGAGACTGGAAAACAACTTATCACATTCTATGACATGTAGAAAAACATTTCAGGGATGACAATTTATAGCAATAAATACTGTATAAAATAAAATCATAAATATGTCAAATAAACAACATATTTTAAATCTCAAGGAAATCAAAGAAGGAAATAGCTGTTGTGTTCAGGCAAAAATTAGTAAAGTCATGTACCACCCTGGCATATACCAAAAATAGACCTACAACCTTTTTCCAAAATGGAGATCCCAAAACCCGTCTGCTATATTCTTGCATTTAGGTTCCTGACTATCAAACAATTTGTTCTGCTATATATATGTATACATATTAATATTAATATTTTTAATTCTTTTTTTAAACTTTATTTATTATTGAATAGAGACAGAGAGAAATTGAAGGGAAGGGAAGATAGAGATGGAGAGAGACAGAGAGACACCTGCAGCCCTGCTTCACCACTTGTGAAGCTTTACCCCTGCAGGTGGGGACCAGGGGCTTGAATATGGGTCCTTGTGCACTGTAGTGTGTGCGCTTAACCAGGTGAGCCACTGCTTGGCCCCTCTGCTTTATATATTAATGCTTTTTCAGCCACTAAGTTCCAGATGCTACCATGATGCCAACCTGACTTCCCACCTCTCCTGAGTCCTGCCCCACTATGGAAAGATAAGAACAGCCTGGGAGTATGGATCAAACTGCCAAAGCCCATGTTCAGCGAATAAGCAGTTACAGAAGCCAGATCTTCCACCTTTTGCACCCCATAATGATCTGGGTCCATACTCCCAGATGGATAAAGAATAGGAAAACATGGGATATGGAACTCTGGTGGTGGAAATTGTGTATAATTGTAACCCCTCTTATCCTATGGTCTTGCCAATATTTTTTCATTTTATAAATAAATTTTAAAAAGAATCAAATAATAAATAAAAGGTAAATATAAAATTATTTTGAAGGCCAGAGATATAGCTCACTTGTTATAGTATGCTTCTTTCCCACATATGCGATCCAGGTTAGAGCCAGACTCCTACAAAACTGAAGGAAGTTACAGTGCTGGGTACTCTTTTACTCTCTCTACTCCTCTGCTTCTGTCTCTACATAAAGCTAAATTATTTTTAAACAACTGAGACAGAAAAACAACTTATCACATTTTAGGGTATGCAGAAAAACATTTCAGGGATGAAAATTTATAGCAATAAACACTGTAATAAAATCATAAATATATCTACTAAACAACAACTTCTATATCTCAAGGAAATAGAAGAAAAATAATAAATTAACCCTGAAGTTACAGGATAAATTAATCTATGAAGAAAAGCAGATTAGAAAGGATTAATGTAATTAAGAGCTGATGCTTCATAAATATAAAAAAATCAAACTAATATTTATATGAAAAAATAGAGAAGTCTTACACAAATAAAATCAAACATGAAAAAGGAGACATTACAAGATATATAAACATAGAGAGTCAAACAATGATGTGGCAACAAATTATGTATCTAGGAGAAGTACATGCATGTCTAGAAACACACAGATTTCTGAGACTAAATCCAAAAAAAAAAAAAAAAGAGAGAGAGAGAGAGAATCTGAAGAGGTCTATAATAAGTAAAGAAATAGGTTAAATTTTTTATTTTAAGAAATCCAAGCACAAGGAGGGCATAAGGATCCTGGTTCGAACCCCCGGCTCCCCATCTGCAGGGGAGTCGCTTCACAGGCGGTGAAGCAGGTCTGCAGGTACAACAACAATAAAAAACAAGGGCAACAAAAGGGGAGAATAACTTTAAAAACATAAAATATATATAATAAAAAAAGAAATTGTGGTCCAGGAGGTGGCGCAGTGGCTAAGGCACTAGACTCTCAAGCATGAGGTCCTGAGTTCAATCCCTGGCAGCACATGTACCAGAGTGATGTCTGGTTCTTTCTCTCTCTCCCCTATCTTTCTCATAAATAAATAAAATCTTTAAAAAAATAAATTAAAAAAGAAATCCTAACCAGCAAACAAATAAAATTGGGCAAAATATCTGAATAGATAATTCTCCAAAGAAGGCATACAGATAAACTGCAGAATACGAAAAAATAAAATGTTCCACACTATTTATTATTATTGTCTTCCAGTGGTACAGAGAATAGAACCTGGGCTATTAGACTCAAGCATACAAGTCTTTCTGCATAACCATTAGGCTATTACACTGACCAAGCAATGTATATCATTTATTATTAGAGAAATACACATAAAATCCACATTGAGATACTACCTCCCAGTTCACTGCTCTCTCCTTCACTGCTCTCTCCTTCATGAAACTGTCTCCCTAGTTCATTTTGTTGTAAAACATACTGTTTACTTCTATCAATTAATTGTTAATTATCAAGTATCACTTATATACTAAACAGTAGTGTTTTAGGGGACCCACATGGCCATACACAGAGGTCCCTCCTCAGGTTTGTCGTCATTCTAATGAAAAGAAATATTCATAGGACAGGGTGCAATTTCTGGAGCCTTTATTTGGTTATTCAAAGTATAAATTGTAGGAAAAGGGAAAGGAGAAAGGATGTCCTGAGGGTCTATGCACCCAAAAATAGAGCAAGAGAAGCAGTAAACCAAAGACTCCTCTTCATCTCCTGCCCCTCAATTATGCCCCTTCTGGCTGGCATCATCACCTCAGCACTTACTTTTTATTGGCTTAATGGAGTCAACTATCCCTCTTCCTCTAGTGCAAAAATAGCCCTCTGCCAATTAAAAATCCACTTTTCATGTCCAAATCTCTATGCTAGAAGGTTGTATTCCTGTTCCAAGTGTGTGAATTTAGAAAAAAACGTCCTTAGGAACTCCTTTCCCTGAGAGATCCCTCAACAGTTCAGGAAATAAAGTGTTTAATGAGATTTAGTTCTTACTCTAATATGTAAGACCTGATGAAGGTAAAATGTTTATAATTTTATCAACTTCTTAATTTCATCAGTAGAAACTAATACTGCACTTTTTATAATTTATGTTATTCTGGTATATTCTAGCTATGTTAAATGACGGTGCATATAAAAGCCACTAAGCCACATTTCCACAATTATATATTTATGTTTTGACTTTCTTCATATATCTGCTAAATTTTTGCAAGTTAAGGCATATACAGGACGTTGCCTTCAATGTGGAACAACAATGATAGGGACTATCCCACTCTCCAAAGGGAGGCTTGGTCAACATACTCTGCCACTTGATGTCTTTAAATGAATGCAGCCTAGAATGTTCCTAACTATAATCATGGAATGTGACTGCAGACCTACAGGGATGCAAAGATTACACAGGCTCCTGTGACGAATATAAATAGACATGGGTCCCAGATCAGACTGATGAGTTTACAGTTGACAATATTTATATATTTTTCCCATCTCTGGGAGCTACTCCCTTCCCTGATCCAGCTTTCAAGTCCTATTTCCAATTCTGAAACTACCTTCCTAGACAATACCTTTAGCCGATCTGCATTTTAGCTCTTGGACTGAGGCCAAAATTAGTAAAGTAATGAGCCCCTTGGAATAAGCCTAAAATAGACTTCCTAGCTCTTTCCAACACAAAGACCCCAAATTTCACTTGTTATAGTCTTACCTCTAGATTCCTGATTATTAAACAGTTTTCTCTACTTTATATCATAATGTTTTTTAGCCACCTAGTTGCAGATGCTACTATGATGCTAACCTGACTTCCCTGGGCAGATGACCTCACTAGTGTGTCCACCAAGCTAGAGAATCTGGAAGAAATGGAACAATTCCTAGAAACCTATGCCCTTCCAAAACTGAACCAAGAAGAACTACAAAATCTAAATGCACCAATCACAGACAAAGAAATTGAAACCGTTATTAAGAATCTCCCCAACAACAAAAGTCCTGGACCAGATGGCTTCACAAACGAATTCTACAAAACGTTCAGGAAACAGTTAATACCCATACTTCTTAAGCTATTCCATAAGATTGAAGAAACAGGAATACTCACTTCCACCTTCTTTGAAGCCAACATCACCCTGATACCAAAAAGCTGACAGGGAAAAAGAAAAACTACAGACCAATATCTCTGATGAACATAGATGCCAAAATATTAAACAAGATCTTGGCCAACCGGATACAGCAACATAACAAAAAGATTGTTCATCACGACCAAGTGGGATTCATACCAGGAATGCAGGGCTGGTTCAACATCCGTAAGTCAATCAATGTCATTCACCACATCAATAAAAGCAAAGCCAAAAACCACATGATTATCACAATAGATGCAGAGAAAGCCTTTGACAAATCCAACACCCATTCATGCTCAAAACTCTACAACAAATGGGAATAGATGGGAAATTCCTCAAGATAGTGGAGTCTATATATAGCAAACCTACAGTCAACATCATACTCAATGGACAGAAGCTGAAAGCATTCCCCCTCAGATCGGGGACTAGACAGGGCTGTCCACTGTCACCGCTACTCTTCAACATAGTACTGGAAGTTCTTGCCATAGCAATCAGGCAAGAGAAAGAAATCAAAGGAATACAGATAGGAAGGGAAGAAGTCAAGCTCTCACTATTTGCAGATTATATGATAGTATACATAGAAAAACCTAAAGAATCCAGCAGAAAATTACTGGAAGTTATTAGGCAATATAGCAAGGTATCAGGCTAAAAAATCAATGTACAAAAATCAGTGGCATTTTTTTATGCAAACACTAAATCTGAAGAAGAAGACATCCAGAAAGAACTCCCATTTACTGTTTCAGCAAAATCAAACAAATACCTAGGAATAAAGTTGACGAAAGAAGTGAAAGACTTGTATGCTGAAAACTATGTGTCACTACTCAAGGAAATAGAAACTGAAACCAAGAAATGGAAATAAATATCATGCTCATGGATTGGAAGAATAAATATCATCAAAATGAATATTCTCCCCAGAGCCATATACAAATTTAATGCAATACCCATCAAAATTCCACCAAGCTTATTTAAGAGAATAGAACAAACACTACAATCATTTATCTGGAACCTTAAAACATCTAGAATTATCAAAACCATCTTGAGGAAAAGAAACAGAAATGGAGGCAACACAGTCCCAGACCTTAAACTATATTATAAAGCGATCATCATCAAAACAGCATGGTACTGGAACAAAAATAGGCACACAGACCAGTGGAACAGAATTGAAAGCCCAGAAATAAATCCCAACACCTATGGAAATCTAATCTTTGATAAGGGGGCCCAAAAGATTAAATGTAAAAAGGAGGCTCTCTTCAATAAATGGTGCTGGGAAAACTGGGTTGAAACATGAAGAAGAATGAAATTGAACCACTTTATCTCACCAGAAACAAAAATCAACTCCAAATGGATCAAAGACCTAGATGCAAGACCAGAAACAATCAAATACTTAGAGGAAAACATTGGTAAAACAGTTTCCCACCTACACCTCAAGGACATCTTTGATGAATCAGACCCAATTGCAGGGAAGACTAAAGCAGAAACAAACCAATGGGACTACATCAAATTGAAAAGCTTCTGCACATCCAAAGAAACTATTAAACAAACAGAGAGACCCCCCACAGAATGGGAGAAGATCTTCACATGCCATACATCAGACAAGAAACTAATCACCAAAATATATAAAGAGCTCAGCAAACTTAGCACCAAAAAAGCAAATGACCCCATCCAAAAATGGGCAGAGGATATGAACAAAACATTCACTACGGAGGAGATCCAAAAGGCTAACAAACATATGAAAAACTGCTCTAGGTCACTGATTGTCAGAGAAATGCAAATTAAGACAACACTAAGATACCACCTCACTCCTATAAGAATGGCATACATCAAAAAGGACAGCAGCAACAAATGCTGGAGAGGATGTGGGGACAGAGGAACCCTTTTACATTGCTGGTGGGAATGTATATTGGTCCAGGCTCTGTGGAGAGCAGTCTGGAAAACTCTCAGAAGGCTAGACATGGACCTTCCATATGATTCAGTAATTCCTCTCCTGGGGTTATACCCCAAGGACTCCATAACACCCAACCAAAAAGAGGTGTGTACTCCTATGTTCATAGCAGCACAATTCATAATAACTTAAACCTGGAAGCAACCCAGGTGCCCAACAACAGATGAGTGGCTGAGAAAGCTATGGTATATATACACAATGGAATACTATGCAGCTATCAAGAACAATGAACCCACCTTCTCTGACCCATTTTGGACAGAGCTAGAAGGAATTATGTTAAGTGAACTAAGTCAGAAAGATAAAGATGAGTATGGGATGATCCCACTCATCAACAGAAGTTGACTAAGAAGATCTGAAAGGGAAACTAAAAGCAGTACCTGATCAAATTGTAAGTAGGGCACCAAAGTAAAAACCCTGTGGTGAGGGGTAGACATGCAGCTTCCTGGGCCAATGGGGGGTGGGAGTGGGTGGGAGGGATGGGTCACAGTCCTTTGGTGGTGGGAATGGTGTTTATGTACACTCCTAGCAAAATGTAGACATATAAATCAGTAGTTAATTAATATGAGAGGGGGAAAATCAATTGTATGTCTCAAAATTTCTCAAAACACAAACTGAATCTTTTTAATATATAGGCTGTGTATTTGGTATGCGGGCTCTCTCAAAAGCCTAGACCAAGTAGATTAGAAGCATCCAATAGCACAGCTATATACAAGATACTGAATACTGTACAGCAAACCCTAACAAAAGGACTTTTCAAAGTTAACCCAATTAACAAATAATGTGATGATAACATTAACTATCGATTGTCTTTTTGAACCCTAAGACAGCAGGAACCTCACATCTCCACTATAGAGCCCCTACTTCCCCCAGTCCTGCACCCCTTGGATAGGGCCCACTTTCCCATATGCGTCTCCCAATCCATACCAAATAATATTGCATCCACCGATCAGAACCTAACCAACGCAACGATTGCGTTCACCTCAGACTGTGTCCAGAGACTTCACGTGTGGAATGACAACCCTTCAGCTTCATTACTCGGGTGAGACCTTTCCTTTTATAGTACACTCTAATTTCATCTCAGGTAGTTCACTTTCTAACAAAGTCCCATAACCTAGATATACACCAGTTTCTGTGAGAGAGAGCTTATGTTCACACGTATCCATAAACTACTGCAAAATATATACCTGAAAGCAGTACACTAGAGTTTGCAGTGAGTACCTCCCTAACACTTCCTCTCCACTATTCCAAGCTTTGGATCCATGATTGCTCAACAATTTGTTTGGCTTCATATGTTAACTCTCTTTTCAATCACCAGGTTCCAGATGCCACCAGGATGCTGGCCAGGCTTCCCTGGATTGAAGACCCCACCAATGTGTCCTGGAGCTCAGCTTCCCCAGAGACACACCCTACTAGGGAAAGAGAGAGGCAGACTGGGAGTATGGACCGACCAGTCAACGCCCATGTTCAGCGGGAAAGCAATTACAGAAGCCAGACCCTCTACCTTCTGCAACCCTCAACGACCCTGGGTCCATGTTCCCAGAGGGATAGAGAATGGGAAAGCTATCAGGAGAGGGGGTGGGTTATGGAGATTGGGTGGTGGGAATTGTGTGGAGTTGTACCCCTCCTACCTTATGGTTTTGTTCATTAATCCTTTCTTAAATAAAAAAATTAAAAAAAGAAATATTCTGAATATACTTTAAGACATCTTGATAAAATTATCCCTTAGTATTTTTGTTACTATTTTGTAAGTACTAAATATTTCCCATTTTTAGTGAATGAGTATTTTGGATAACGTTATAAGTATTATCACTGGAAAAAATTCAGGACCATTTCCAAATTATTGTAGATAAAATACATTTCCAATACACATTATTGTCTAAAGGTTTATTCTATGTATTCATATTAGTGAAAGGTTCAGATGAGACAGAGAAAGAAATAAAAAAGCATGAACAACATCCCTGTATATGCAGTGCTGGGGAATCAAACTGAGGGCTTTGGGTTTACAAGTCCAATGCTCTGTTTGTTAAGTAACTCTCCCAGCCACTCCAGTGGACATTCTTTATGGCAAGAAAATATGTTTAGGATACTGCTCCCCATTTGCTACCTAATAATTAGTCTGACATGATTATATAATGAAATGTAAATACATACATACATTAAATTTGCCACTTAGAGATCATAGTCATAGGTGCCTACATATAATTTTATTCACAGGGAAATTTTACTCACAACCAAAAGTCAAAGAATTCATAGATGGAAAATCATGCTGTGATTGCTAAGTGCTATAGAAAGGAATGTCTTGGTGTTTTTGATTTTGTAAATGACTAACTGTTCTCAATTCCTGCTTTCAGTTTAACCTATATTCTAAGGGGATAATTTATGTGAGTTTTTTTTTAATTTTTTAATCTTTATTTATTTATTGGGTAGAGACAGACAGGAATCAAGAAGGAAAGGGAGGACAGATAGGAAGAGAGACAGACACCTACAGCCCTGCTTCGCCACTTACCCTATAGGTGGGGACCAGGGGCTTGAACTTATGTACTGCAACATGTGCACTCAAACAGGTGCGCCACCACCAGGCCCCATGAGGTTATTTTTTAAACGTTATGCATGTAAAATTTTGTATACTCATTGAGTTTGCACCAAAAATAACTAATATAGAAAAATAACTAATGCATTTGCATTTTATTTATATAAAAATTACACAGCATGATAAAACTATAAAGAAAATGGTAATACTTCATAAGCAATAATGAAATCACAAAATATGTTTTGCATTTATTATTGATATAGTGAATTATATTGAATCATGTATATTGAACCGTCATTGCATGTCTGGAATGAATCACACTTGGTAGGTAGTGTACACAATCTTTCTACTATAGTACTTAATCTGGTTTGCCAAAATTTTGTTCAGGATCATAACATCTATGTTCATCATCTATAATTATCTGAATACTTTTTATTTTATAATGCATTTGGCAGATTTAGGTATCAAGGTGATGTTGGCTTTATAAAAAGTGATAGAGAGAATTGCTATAACTTCAATAAGAGTATGGAAGGAAAAGGTAATATTTCTTCCTTGAAAGTTTGACGGAATCTTCTGGTCCTGGACTTTTCTTTTGGAGGAAATATTTAATTACTTTTTCAAGTTGCTTGATTGTAATTGATCTTTTCATGTTGTTTTAATTTATCCTGGTTCATTCTAGTGAATTTTCATAAGTTTGAGAGTTTATACATCTCCTCTAAAATTCCCAGCTTAGTGGTGCTGTTGTTCATAGAAATCTCTTGTGATGTCTTGACTGTTATAATTTTAATGATTTCTCCTCTGTTATTGTTATTTTTCTTTAAGGTCACTACCTCTGTATTTAGGCAGAGAGCAAACTTGTCTTGTTTGGAAAACTTTTTAACGATATTTATCATAGAGGGGAAGCTTCACAAGTGGTGAAGCAGTGCTGCAGGTGTGTGTGTGTCCCCTCCTTTGATTTCAATTTCCCTCTGTTTCTATGAAGTAAATAATGAAATAAAACATTTTTAAAAAATATTCTTTTTCCAACAGGGAAGCAGTTACAGAAGCCAGACCTTCCACCTTCTGTACTCCATAACGATCCTGGGTCCATACTCCGAGAGAGACAAAGAATAGGAAAAATATCAAGGGAGAGGATGGGATACAGAGTTCTGGTAGTGGGAACTGTGTAGAATTGTACCACTCTTATCCTATGGTCTTGTCAGAGTTTCCATTTTATAAATAAAAATTCTTTTTAAAAAAGTTACTTGTCATCTTAACCAGACAATGAAAAAATGTGATTGACATAGTTTCTCCTACAGTAGATTGGTTGAAGGGGAAAGAGAAAGAGAGAGAGAGAGAGAGAGAGAGAGAGAGTAAAAACCTTCAGTAACAAGTAAGAAGTTGACATATTTATGCTTTCTTTTTATGGCAATAGTTTTCATATTTATCTTTAATATAACCAGCCAGTTTTATAAAGTTTGAGACTAGGAAACACAGTAAATTAATTGTCTTACTTTCTAGATATTTTCTGACTATATTTCAAGAAAAGTTCATTTAATTGTATTAGCATGATTTTGTGTGCATTAACAACTAAGGCCCCAGATTGATGGAAGATTCCATGATGAGGGCAGGAAATTTGTGAATGGATCCAGAAATATTTATTAAAACAAAAATACACCAGGAACAAGGGGAGAATATGCAGGCATGTAATATTTGAGGAACTTTAAATACATCAAATTTAATACTTCCAACAGCATTGCAGTAGGTGAGGCAAAACATTTCCTTTTTTTTTTTTTCTTGCAACCCTTACTCCCCCAAACACAAACCTTGATAATAAAGAGGTAAAAAACGACAGTAAGGATAGGTAAGAAGCGACTCCCATTTAAGGGAGAACAAGGCTTCTGAGTAGCCACTAGAATCAGTAAAGGGGAAACTAAATATCTATGAGGTGTTATTTATCCTTTTAGCAACACCTCCATAGTCTGTAACTTGTGAGGAATATTTGTGCATACTGATTTCATCTTTGTGATTTGGTCAGAAGATAGTTGTCATTAAATTGTGTCATAGGTCACTTTGTTAATTGGTAGCATTGTCAGGTAGGCATCTGCCTTGTTGTCTCCTAGCTGAATAATTGTGTGTGGTCTCTATTTAGTCACATGGTCTTCACCATTAAGATTCTTTGGTATAAAATGTCACCAATCTGCCTTATTCTTCCAAAACTTTGCCCACCTAGATGTAATTAATACTACCTAACAGAAAGGTGCACATGTTCATGACCAGGAATTCAGTGAGTCTTTGTAAATGATTTAAGGTGGTCACTGCTAGACTTGCTTGTGATCAAGATACTGGTATGTAAACACCTGTAAATAACAGTATTTGATTTATTTGATTGCACTCTTTTTTTTTTTTTTTTTTTTAGTAAATGTACGGTTTTTGTAATGTTAACAAGAAAAGGAAGTATAATGAGATTAACTAGGATGTAATCCAGGGAAAGTTTGCTTAGTACTCACAGTGTCCCAGGAGGTGGCACAGAGGGTAAAACTGTGCCTACACAGAGTTTCTTGAGCAGAGTTGAGAAATCTCAAAGAGCTTTATAAGGAAAGGATTTAGAATAACAACTACTTCCTTTCACACTAAGGGAATGACTGATTAGTGAAATAAAGTTTACTCTGATTTAAAAGGGAGCAGATAGTTTCTTGGGACCTATTGTCCTCAGGTGAAAATAATCAGCATATCAAAAGAGGTCAGTTCTGTTAGGAGTGTCCCTAGGTCTGTTCTTAGCATCTACATGTGAATACACTTCATTTGAAAAGGAATGAGATAAATATGATTGAACAGATGCTTCAGGGAAAGTAATGAGGTGTTATAAGCCTGGGTTAATGGAAAAAGAGATCTATTCTACTTCAGTGTTGCCAGGGGATATGGAATCTTCCTGGTTAAGTTATTATTTTTTTTTACTCATTATTGCTATGGGGATAACAGGAACAAAAAAAATCTTACTGAACTCAATATAATCGATCTTATTAGGAATATTAAATCTCCACTTTACTTAGTATTGTCATGTGGCTCTATAATGTTCCCATGCATAAAATGTAGTTAATGTTATGTGTATTTGAATATACATGGACTACTAATGTTTAGGGTCTAAGAAAGCAAATTACAAATCTAATTATATTTTCTAAATGTTCTTTGTGTTGGTCAAAAACTATTTCTCATTGTGCCTTAAAGTATAACCTTTATCCTCCTGTATTGGGGAAGGGGGCCTCATCTGACACTTTGTTTCCCCAATATTTAAAAATCCGCCAGACATAATCTGAGCAGAGAATTGAGGAAAGAGAATTATTTTCAGGAATTTTAAAATGTATTCAAGAAAATTGACAACATTCACATATTATGTGTGTGGGGGTGTAGAGCTCTTACTAATCATTGGGAGGCTCACCTAGCAGAGAGAGAAAGAGCAAAAAAGCACTTTACTCACATGGTGATCTAGTTCGAGAGGGCAAGCCATGCCCACATGTCTAGCTTATAACACCCAAACCCCACCTTCACCTTTATAAGTCACACCTGTCACCACTACCATTTCCTGGAAAGCAGTCTCCTTCCCCCAGGTAATTACTTCCTGTCCCTCAACACTCCCTTTATTTATTATTTTTTAAAGGTGTTAATGTTAACTGGCCAGTCTATACAGTGGCATTTCTAGCTAATATGCATTCATGTAATTTCATGATGACAATGTTTTTATATTAATCATCATAGCTAGTGAACTTACTAATCAGTACATTGAAAATTTGAGAAGACCAATATCTAGAAGTATATACTAACACATCTGAGGAAAGTTTTGAAGGTTATTAGATTTAAATTTGTCTCTTTGAAGTAGATTTACTGTTTTTGAATTGATTCTTATAATAATGAGCTTATTTTTGTGGTAAGAAAATTATAATAGTTATTAAAATATATGTGTGCTCCATAAAAGTCTCATGATCATTGTTACCATCTCCTTATCTTAAAAATTCTTTCAACCTTATCTACTATGCATTATTGGCCAAGTCAAGTTAATTACATTAGAGTTACCTACAGATATAATATTAGAATTAAACTTTGTTTAACCTTAAATTTTCAGTGAAACAAACAGTAAAATAATTTCTGCCAGCCAGTTACAAACAAAGTCTAATAAAGCATGTGCTTATTTGAATACATAGGAAAAAAGCATTTCATTCTAAAACTATTCTACAAAAACAGACAACCATTCACAATAAAAAATATTTAATTGTATAATCACTAAAATAGAATATTCAACAAACATAAGAAGACAGAACTTTCGATTTGTTTGTGATTACTGTCAAGTAAGAAATAAGTTCATTGTTTACAATTTTTATTTACTTTTTATGTTTCTGTTGTCATATCTGCTAAACTATAATATAGTCCAAAATTTGGAATTTGTACCACATTCGCATTTGCTTATCTCATTGTTAATGCTATTATTATTTTTAAACATTTTTTTAAATTATCCCTTTGACAGAAAGAAAAAGATGCCAGAACGCTGCTCATCTCTAGCATAATGTGGTGCTGGGTATTAAAATTTTACTTCTGAGACATCAGGCATTCCAGATATTATTATTTTAAAGTTTTTATTATCTTTGTTTATTCATTGGATAGAGACAGCCAGAAATTAAGAGGGAAGGAAGTGATAAAGAGGAGAGAGACAGAGAGACACTTGCAACACTGCTTCACTACTCACAAAGCTTTCACCCTGCAGGTGGGAATGAGGAACTCAAATCTATGCATTATAATATGTGTTCTCAACAAGGTATGCTATAACCAGTTCCCCAGTTGTTATTTTTTAAATATATATATACTTATATATTATATACTATACAGTATATATATATTATTTTTTATTTTGTTGTATAAAGACAGAGAGTAATCAAGAGGAAAAGGGCAGACAGGAAAGGAGAGAGAAAAAGAGAAATTGGAATCTCTTCACAGCCTATGAAGATTCCCCCCACCCCCGTAGATGGGGCCTGGGAGATTAAACCCTGCCTTGGCCTTTGTACATAGTAATGTGTGCTCTCAACCCGGTGTACCACCACCTCGTCCCCCCAATAGTCTGATCTTTGTCTATGTAACATTGTTTTGCTTGAAAAATGTCATGTAATATATAAGTAAATACTTCTTGAAGCTTGGGAAGGACGGGGCCCACATTTGACAGTGTCCTAGTTAAGGGTGTCATATGTGTGTATTCCCAAATGACTGACTGTTGTTACTTGCTGTTGGTATGCATGAGACCCTTTCTGTTTCATTTGGTTTAAATCCCCCCTGCTTAACACTATTCTATTTACATAACCACTTCATTCTATTTACTGTTAACAAGTTCCACCCTCCCTCCAGGGCATTTGTGGTTCAGTGATAGGATTCTCGCTTAATCTGCCCCCTCTTTGTCACACTCTGATTTTCACCAGTCACTTTTCTCTCCACCCTCTCTATGTCACATCCTGTTTCCACCCTACTTGGGAAGTATATATAAAGACAGCATTGTGAGTTTTAGAGTATTTTACCTTGAGTTTAGCTTAGCTCGTCTTAGATTGTGCTGCGTCCTGCATGAATAAAGAGATACTGCCTACAGCTCAACTATGAGTCCCTGGTCGTCTGTTACCTGCCCGTGAAGCCAACCCGGCGAAAACAACCTAACCCATCGAAAACGACAACTTGCATTATCATTGTTTATAAATTTAGTATTACTTTTAGGACATATGGATCAAAGTTAGAATGTTCATATTTTCTCAGATGGGATTCACATGGCAAGATGGGACTCATATGGCATTGCTTAAAAATATTGTAATGGTCTCTCCTAAAAGACTTGCCATCTAAAATGATGCTGAATCTCTTAATACCTATCACCACCATTCTTTTTTTCTAGAAGTATAGCTTGATTCAAATCCCAGAACTCCAAAAAGTAAGGCTCCAGTGGTCTGGGAGGTGGCGCAGTGGACAAAGCACTGGACTCTCAAGCATGAGGTCCTGGGTTCAATCCCCAGCAGCACATGTACCAGAGTAATATCTGGTTCTTTCTCTCTCCTCCTATATTTCTCATGAATAAATAAATAAAATATTTTTTAAAAAGTAAGGCTCCAGAGGGCCCCTAAAGATGATTGATCAGCTGGTTCACATTCCAAAAGGAGTATGTGTGTTTTCTAATTCATACAGATAGAAATCAGTGGTACATGTTTATAAATAGATTCAAAGACTTTAAATCAGATAGAATTTATTACCTGGGGTCAGGCTAGTTCACAAGGTAGAACACACATGTTCTCATGCTCAAGGACCAGATTTGAGGCCCCAATTCCAACCTATAAGCAGGAAACTTCAAGAATGTTAGTGATGGTAGGTGTCTTCTCTCTTTATCTTTTTCCCTCCCTATTTCTGTTTCTATCAAAAAGAAAGTAAAATAGAAAAAAAAAATCTCATTCATGGATAGAAGTTGAGAAATAAGGACAGAGGACGGGGTAGATAGCATAATGATAGCATAATAGTTACGCAAAGAGACTTTCATGTCTGAGGCTCCAAAGTCCTAGGTTCAATAATCAGCACCACCGAGAGAGAGAGAGACAGAGAGAGAGAGAGAGAGAGAGAGATTTCTTCATGTTCACCTCTGTGCCTTTGGGGTCTGCTTAGGCCTGAACATGTGTGTGCTACTTCCATCTTATTATACAGTATTGCTTGCCCAACTCTGTAGCTTGAGTGCAAGATTATGAAAGTCTATACCACAATTTTAGAGCAAGATGCTTTCCATTACCCCCTGATAAGTACCCTTCTTATGAGAAATTGTTCTTGTTTGTTACTAGGTCTTAATAGCAGCTATGTAGTTGACCACAGCATAACTACATAAACCTGAGTTTTCTCAAAGTAATGGGTATTTAACTCACCAAGTAACAGAGTCAGAATTCTCTCTGATTAGTTTACAGAGGAATAAAACATTTTGGCCTTGTTTACAGATTGCTCTGAATGATACGCAGGTACCTAAGAGTGTACTTGGTGTTTCATTGTTCTAAAAAGGTGAAATGGCCAGATTGCACATCAGGTAAGGCTCATATTGCTCAAACTGTTTAACAATATGGTCAATGACTTGACCATGAAGTCAGTGATTTTAAAATAAAATAATTGTAAAAATAGCATCAGAGAAAATTGTGGACTAGGTATGTGAATATCCTCTATAAATGAACAATACAGAGATATTTATGTTTCATGCTCATTTTGTCTTTATTTGAACTATGAAAATTTTTTTCATATGTCTCTGACCCTTTGAATCCCTTCTTTGGTAAAGATTCTGTCCATACCCTTTCCTTTATTTTCAATTTATTTTATTTTCTCTTTTGCTGAGTTTGGTGAGTCATTTATATACTTTGATTATTAGCACTTTGTTGTGTGGCATGAAAAGATCTCCCATTCCTTAAGGAATCTCTGTTTTGCTGATGATTCATCTTGTTGAGAAAAATCTTTTCAGTTCGATGAAGTTCCATAGGTTTATACTTACCCTTGTTCTCCTTGTATCTAGATTTGAGTCATCAAAGTGCTTTTTAAAGCTTCAATCATAAAGAACAACACCAGTGTTTTCATCTAAATATTTGATGGTTTCTGGCCAAAATTCTAAATATTTGCTTCATTTGGAGCTTGTTTTTGGACAAGATAAAATGTAGTGGTCCAGTTTTATTCTTTTACATGTTTCACTACAGTTTCCCCATCATCAGTTGTCGAATAAATTCTCTTTTCTCCATTAAATTTTTTAGGGTCTCTTGTCACAGATTAAATGTTCATAGGTTGTAACTTATTTCTGTGCTTGCATTTCTATTCCACTGGATCATGTTTTTTTTTTTTTTTTTTTTTTTCTGAACTAGTACCAGGCAGTTTTGATTAGAATATTCCTATTATATAGTTTGAGATATGGAAGCATGGTGCCTTCGTTCTTGTTCTTTTTCTCAAGATAGCTTTGGCAATCCTTTGTATTTTCTTGTTTCAGATAAATGTCTACTTTTTTAAAATTTTGTGTAATAAATTTGTTGGAACCTTGATGGGGATTTTAGTAAATCTGTATATATCTTTAAGCAAAATAAATTATTTTGAAGATGTTAATTCTTCCCATCTATAAACATAATATATCTTTCCATGTCTTTGTATATTTTCCTATTTCCTTTGATAATGACTCACACTTTTCAGTTCAAAAGTCTTTTAGAATTTCATGAAGCATGGACATGAAATAAAAACAGACATAATTTAGTTTCCAAAAACAACAAAATTGACAACTATTACATTTAAAGGAAATTTTGTCACACTACAGCTGAGGTATTCAAAGAAGCACAGTAGACTCAGGTGAGTGATTGAGCGTGATCACTGGATGAGAAGAGGTATGGGACAGAAGTCAGACACATAGAAACTGAGCACAGACAGCTTATGGTTTCTGGCTATGAGAGAGAGGAACTTCTGGGATTTTACCCCATGATGTCAAGGAAGTCAGGGACTGTACTGCTTTTAAGGACTCATCACAATGTCCAAGACTATGGTAGACACATGTTTAAATTTCTTTATTGGAGGATAAACAGTTTACAGTTGACAGTAAAATACAACAGTTTGTACATGCATAACATTTGCACAGTCTCTTCACAGGCGATGAAGCAGGTCTGCAGGTGTCTATCTTTCTCTCCCCTTCCTCTCTTTCTTCCCCTCCTCTCTCCATTTCTCTCTTTCATATATATATATATATATATATATATATATATATATATATATATATATATAAAGTTGGGGAATATTTACACAATGGAATACTATTCGGGAGTTAAAAAATAATGAAATTATTTCCTCGGGCTTGTCATGTATGGAGCTTGAAGGAAGCATGCTAATTTATATATGCCAAAATGAGGATATTCACTGAATGATCTCACTCATAAATGAAACTGGTAGAAGGATATAAACGGGAATCACAAAGTAAACCTTCCAATGGGGTTTAGTGTATTTCAGTTAAACAGGGAAATCTAGGAAAGCTGAAAAAGGAAGGAGCTCAGGTGGCATTGGGTGTCCTGCTGTGTGATGGTGAAAAGAAACTTAGTTTGTTGTGGATCATCCTGGGGCTCTCTGCCTCCCTGGCCCCTGGCAGCAGAGACCAGGGTGGCATCTGAGAGTCCTGGGGGGGGCTGGCTTGAGGGTAGAGTGCATGGAGAGGAAACACACAACCAGCTCCAGGAGAAGCCTCACAGATGACTCGTTTATTGGGGGGGGGGGGATACAAGCAGATAGGTATACCCAAAAGGTTTGAGAGAGGTTAAGATAATCATTAAGCCATATACACAATGCAGAGCTAAATCTTGCTCTGTCAGGTGTTTGATCTTAGCTGGGAAGTTACCATATAGGATCCAGTCATTAGCTCACAATACATAGGTAAGCTTTTTTCTCTAAGGGTAGATTGCAAGCACCTCCAGGCAGTGGGGGAGGGGGCAGTGGAACAAAGCCAGGATATTTGCAGTGGGTTTCAGTTGGCCATACACAGTAATTCATGGTTCTTGTTCAAAGGGAATGGGAGAGCATGTACAGGAAGGTACTCCTTCCAGAAAAGCCTATCCATTATAAGTTCACGAGGTCAGGAGGACCAGTCTACCGCCTTTCCTGAGAAGGAAAGGGCTCAGGGTCAACCCGCTCAGACTCTCATGGAAATAATGGCTTGGACTTTCCATACAGTGAGCTCTTTTCCCCACAATTTGTGGGTGAGAGTGTTTTGCAGACCTTATCACAGGGAGGTGTGAAATTTTACCCATGTGTCAATAACTGTACTGTAATCCATAAACTCCCTTAATAAATTAAAATATAAATGAATAAAACAAATATTTAGAAGTAACCTTAAAAAAGATTTCAGTAAGCACGTGGGTAGGATGGCTTATTTGTAGATATTAGTCAGTCTTTTTCATTGGCCATGCCAGTCATTGCTCAGGAGCAGAAGAACAAATTGACCATAGTAATAGGGATGGAGATTATACATGTAGTCAATAATATAGACTTAAATTCAGCAAGGTTGATCTGACCGTAGTCAATACCAAGTGTCCAATCTGAAGAAACAGTGACCAACATTTACTGCCGAGTTTAACACAATTCCCTAGGGTATCAGGAAGGTAACTGGCTAATCACATGGGTTAAAACAGCACTTTTATCTTTTTAAAAATCACTTTGATGGGTTAATAGTTATATGGGTATACTTTTTCATCTCTTTATGATAGGTGTCTGCTGACTCTCACTACAGACTTAGATCCTTTTCCACCATCATGCTCCGTGACTCTAAGGCCTTCTCCAACCCCTTCACACCCCTTCTCCCCCAGAGTTCTTTGCTTTGGTGCAAAATGAAATTTTTGTTGTTAACTCAATACAAACTCCCAGTGAACCTGAGTTTACCTGTCATGCGCACATTTTTTCCATCAAAGCTCCCATATTTGTTTTGCAGAGTTCTCTATCTATTATTACATATTCTATACAAAATTGCTCTAATGAATAAAATAACTTGACAGAAAATGTACATAAACATGAAAATTTATATACTAATTAATGATAATGGCATATCTAGGCCTCCAATATAACTATCTCAATAATAACTAATAGGGATGTTCATTAGTAGGGGAAAACTGTATGCACACTATCATTTGTATGATATTACTAAAAGTAGAAACTCAGAAAAAAAAAGTAAGCATCTCATAGAGTTCTTTTTTTAAAAAAAATGTTTATTTATAAAAAAGGAAACACTGACAAAAAACATAGGATAAGAGGGGTACAACTCCACAAAATTCCCACTAACAAAGCTCCATATCCCATCCCCTTCCCTGATAGCTTTTCTATTCTTTATCCCACTGGGAATATGGAACTAAGCCAGGGTCATTATGGGGTGCAGAAGGTGGAAGGTCTGGCTTCTGTAATTGCTTTCCTGATGAACATGGGCATTGGCAGGTCGATCCATACTCCCAGTCTGCCTCTCCTTTTCCCTAGTGGGGTGGGGTTCTGGGGAAGCAGGGCTCCAGGACACATTGGTGGGGTCATCTGCCCAGGGAAATCCAGTTGGCATCATCTTAGCATCTGGAAACTGGTAGCTGAAAAAAGAGTTAGTATATAAAGCCAAACAAATTGTTGACTAATCATGAACCTAAAGGCTGGAATAGTTCAGATGAAGAGTGGGGGGGGTGTGTCTGTGTGTCTCCATTTTGTAGTTAGTAGGCCTATTTTGGTTATATTCCAAAGGGCCCATGACTAGTGTTTTTTTTTAGCCTGACATTGCAGGTGGATTCAAGTTATTGTCTGGGGAGATGATGTCATGGCTGGAAAAAGGGCCAGAAATTAGGATCAGGGAAGAGAGTAGCTCCCAAATATGGGAAAGATGTATAAATATTGTTGACTGTAAACCCCATCAATTTGATGTGGTTTGGGGTCCATTTTCAGCTTTGTATTTATGAGTATTTCATGAAGAATATCATAAAGGTTTCTAGCACAGTGTGGTATCTAGTAAGTGCTTTACAAATTTAATTTTAGAAATTAATTGTGTTGACATATTCTGATAAATGTATTACTTGAGAACAGACCCTAATCAAGGAATTAAACATAATTTAAATAAAGCATGTCATTTAACACAATCTTGAAAATATAGGGAAAAATATCAATATGTTAACTCCTGCTGCACATTAGCAGGTTGGAATTTGAGTTGTTAAAATCACATTAAAATATAAAGGCTGTTTAAATATTTTGTTACTGCTGAGACTTCACCACTCTCAGATAAACTTCCAGGTAGAAAAATAGATACCACTGTGAAAAAGGTAGAGAGGGCAAAGACACCATAGCCATAAATTTCTCCCAAATGAGGTAGGGAATGGACTTAAGAATGGGTCACTTGAGTCAAAAGTAGATCTTCCATGTGATGAATCTTTTTTTTTTTGCTCAGATCTATAGTTAAAATAATTTAAGTGGATTAAAAATTAATTTGACACTTCAGTTGACCCTTGAACATTGCAGTCAACTGCAGGGAATGGAGATTTCCATCCATAACATTACTGACTCCACAAGAACTTAACTACTAATTGTTTTTATCTGGCTGGAAATCTTACTCATAACATAAGAAGTCAATTGCAATATATTTTATAAATTATATGCATTATGTACTTGTTCTTTTAAAATATATATATTTATCTTAGTGAGAGAGAGAGAGAGAGAGAGAGAGAGAATAAAAAATAGAAAGAGAGCTGGAGACCCCAGAACACTGTTCAGCTCTGGTTTATTGTGGTATATGGAATTGAACCTGAGCCCTTAGAGATTCTGGCATAAAAGTCTTCCAGAACTATTATGTTATCTTCCCAGTGCTATATACTATATTCTTATAAGAAATTAGGGTAGAAAAAATGAAATGTTATTACTCTTTCATGCATTTATGTAAAGGATATGAAAATATAATCGCAAAAGAATATATGACATACTGTGAGATAGTTCACTTGATAAACACTTGAGCATGTGTGAGACCCCAAATATGAGTTTCCAGCCACCACATGAGAGCACATGCATAGAGAAAGCTTCATGCTTAGTGGAGAAGTGCTGTGGTTTATCTCCTCTCTCTGTCTTTCTGTGTCTCTCTTCTCTCTCTGACTCTCACCCTATTTTAAAAAAGGGGGTGTTGGGAAGTGGGCCCACTGTCTGGGAAGTCCAGGCCATTGTTCCCATGAGAGTCTGAGCAGGTAGACCCCATGCTCTCACCCCTCTGGGCTGAGAAAATGGCAGGTCCACCCTGACCTCGTGAACTACTGGCGGATGGCTTCTCCAGATGTGGGATACATTTCTACACATGCCACTCCTCACCCCTTAAAACAAAGGCCATAGATTAGTGTACATTGTGTATGGCCAAACTTCAAAACTGCCACAAATGTCCTGTTGCTCAACTGCTCCCTTGCCCCCTGTGCTGAAGTGCCTGTAATTACTCCCAGAGAAATATGCATTGTGAAGGTCATGATCAAACCTTGTATGATAACTTTCCACTTGTGATCAAATAGTTTGTAGGTCAAAATGTGACTATGCATTGTGTTGCTTTCTGTTTGGGTTAATGATTATGTCAGTCTTCTCCCTGAACTATGGGTATATCTTCTTGCTTTTATTTACTCAATAAACGAGATGACCCTCTGAGGCTCTCCTGATGCTGTCTGCTTGTCTCTCTGTGCATGTCACCCCTCGATACCTGGAGCCACCCCAGGACTCCCAGGGGGCTTCTCTGACCTTCGCTGCCAGTAGCCAGGGGGGTGGGGGACCCACAGTGAGAGCCCGCAGGGAGGGTTCTGATGAGGATGATAGCGATGTTAAGGCACAAATCCCTGGTGGTTCATAACGTATAAAAAAAGAGACAGAAATAGGAAGATATCCCACTTTCAGGAGGCTTTTCTGGTAACAGTAATATTTAAAGGGCATAAGATTTCTTTCAGAGCTAAGAAAATCTTCTAAAAAGAATTTTTTGATGTTTCCATTTATCATTGAATATGCTAAATCATGGAGACATGAATAAAATATATCCCTATTATAAGTGAAATTTGTGTTAAATGGCTAAAACTCTCATACAAATATGAGAAGAAATAAAAGAAAGAATTCTCTGTTTATCTCTGGAACTGGATTATGGTATCTGTACTCCAATTGAACCTTTGCCTATTGCTTAGCTCCTCTTCTAAACAAAGGGTACAATAGCAAATTCACTGAGCATAGTAGTCAGTTTTGGTGAAATGGCATTGCTGGGATACATCACTTGATTCTAATTCAGTGACTATGCTTCATACTTCACATTAGTCAATAGGTATGGGTTTGACTATTTCTTTTTCATGTCCTACTAATCAAGGAGTAGAGGTGGCACTCACAATTACAATTTCTCTGATGCTGCTTAAGGACAATTGTTGTCTTGGATATATTATTATATAGGGGGCAGTCATAGCTTAAAATGCCTGAGGAGTCCCAGAGCAGGAGAAAGGAAACAAGACTCATGGGTTGATTGTGAAGTGTTTGTCAGGTGGGATGTGGGTGGATAAAATAGCTTGCTAGTTCCACTTCTGCGACAAACTTCTTCTTCTTCTAGCGTTTGCCCTTCTTCCGTAGCCAGTCAACAGCATCAGGTTGAGCCTGATGTAAAGTTTCGAGACCTCGTTTGAATCTGGTGGGGCCATGTTGCTAAGAACTGGCAGCCATGGAACCAGGGTGGAACGGATGGTTCCAGAAATTATCCTCATGGAGGAATATAATTTGGAATCGACCAAGTGGACATGGGGGCTACGGAACCATACTGGGGCACAGTATTCTGCAGTGGAATAGCATAATGCCAGAGAGGATGATCGTAGTGTGGAAGCGCTCGCGCCCCATGAGGAGCTGGCCAGTCTTGCAATGATGTTATTCCTCGCGCCCACCTTTGCTGCAGTTTTTATGAGATATTCGTGAAATGACAGAGTGCGATCGAGAGTAACACCAAGATAGACTGGCCGGTCTTCATGCCGGATTCTCGTATCGCCAAGCTGCACATTAAGCTCACGCGAGGCTGAGGCATGGTGTAGATGGAAAACAGATGATACCATTTTTGCAGTGCTAGGGATTAGTCGCCATTTTTTACAGTAATCAGATATCAGAGACATGTCTTTCGTGAGTGTATCCTCGAGGATGTCAAACTTTGATGCCTGAGTTGCACAGCAGATGTCATCGGCGTAGATGAACTTCCTTGAAGAAGTTTCTGGGAGGTCATTAATGTAAATATTAAATAGCATAGGAGCCAGAACAGAGCCCTGGGGGAGGCCACTTGAGACATGTCTCCATCTGCTAGACTTGTCACCCAGATGCACCCAGAATCTTCTGTTTTGGAGAAGAAACGATATAGTGTTGGCCACCCATGGAGGCAGACATCTTGAGATCTTGACTAGGAGACCGTGTCATAGGCTGCTGTGAGATCAACAAAGACAGCACCCATCTTTAAATTCTTCTGGAATCCATTTTCAATGTAAGACAAACTGAGAACTTTGGAATCCTGTAGCTTGAAAACTTTCAGAGCCATCTGTTGTCTCAAAATGTGACTAAGCATTCTCTCTTTTTAATGAGGTACTGAGGGGCATGTTTCAGAGATGTTTAACTCATTTGTATCAGGTGGTCCAGCTGTAATTGTTGATAATGGATCAATATTCTGCAAAGCAGGCATATCTGGACAAATCGTACCCTGACATGTTCTCAGATCTATCATGAGTCATACTAAATTCACTCTGCCTTCAACAGAAGTAACTCATCACTATGTTATGGGGATGGGGAGAAGCTTTATACAAGCATGAAACCTTTCAACTGCACTATACTATTGAGTATGGACTGGTAGCAGGATGGGATGACATGGAAAAGGTTTGGAAATTCCTTTTTGAGTCTGAGATTGGAGTTAAACCATTTGGAAATCCTGTGCTCATGATTAAGTCCTCCTTGAACCTCCTTGAACCTAAGGCCAATAAGAGATAAGATGGTAGAAATGATGTTTGAGAACTTTAATGTGCCTGCCTTCTACCTATCCAACCATGCAGTGGTAGCACTATATGCCTCTGCTTTTGTCACTGGCATGGTGATAGACAGTAGTGATGGGGTCACTTATACTGTCCCTGTTTTTGAGGATTACTCTCTACCTCATACTGTCAGCAAGCTCTATTTGGCAGGTAAGAACATCACAGAGCATCTCATCTAACTTATAATGAAAGGAACTCCCTTCACTTACATTCTTGACAAGGTTTTAGCAGAGAACATCAAAGAGAAGTTATGTTATGTGGCCTGGAACCAGATAAAGAGAGGTTCAAAAGGCCAGAGGAGGTACTAAAATAGTATAGAATGCCAGATAGGAATGCCATTCGTATTGGGAAACAGCTGTACCAGGTGCCTGAAGTTCTTTTCATGCCTGACCATCTGGACTCTCCACAACTCATGACTCTCAAAAATGTTTTATATCATTATGAAGTGTGACACTGATATCCAGAAGAACCTTTCTGCAGAAATTGTGCTTTCTGTGGGGACCACTCTCTTCACCCTTGGAATTTTCTTTTTAAACAAGTGTACTTTATATTAAAAATATTTTTCACTTATTTTATAGAGACAAAGGGAAATTGAGAGTGGGGATAGATGAGAAAGAGAGAGAGAATGCCAGAGAACTGTAGTATTGCTTCACCACTTGTGAAGCTCCCCTACAGGTGAGAACCAGGGGCTTGAACCCAGATTCTTGCTCATGGATGTTCACTCAATCAAGTATGCAACCACCCAGCCCTGTGTACTTGGTATTTTAAAAGATAAAGTCAGAAGATACACTCAGGAGAGACCAAGGAAAATTTGGAGGAGGGCTTAAGTAGAAGAAAAACGGCTACCCTTCAATAGCCTGAAGGGTGGTCCTTAATACTATAGGATTCTCTGTTACTGTTCTACCAGACAACTAAATAGAGTGGAAGAGGAGGCACACAAATTACTATTTAAGGCTTTCATAAACAATGGAGCTTTTCCACATGTGAGCATGCCTGTGTACATTTGCATTACCTATGTCAATGTATTATATTATAAGCACACAAATAAAAGTATGAAATGATGGGTACCAGGCAATTTACACAAATTGGTGGGGGACAGTGGAATTAAAGATAATATAGGTAAAAAGACATCATTAATGAGAGAGAGAAAAATAAAACAAGTTTATTACAAATCCAACCTGGATGAAGTGGAAACATTTGTATAAATTCTATGCTACCCATATCTTCAGAATTATACTTTCAGAAGTATCACCTTGTTAAATTGAACATAGCTATGAAAATTATCAACCATGATGAATCACTATAAATTAGATGTTTTATAGGTCTGGTTAAATTGTGCATTTCTATGTACAAACATCTTGCCCCAAATAAGATAGACCCAGAAATAGCAGAATACTGTTGGTATGCATGAGACCCCTTCTGTTTCATTTGGTTTAAATTCCCCCTGCTTAACACTATTCTATTTACATAACCACTTCATTCTATTTACATAACCACTGTTAACAAGTTCCACCCTCCCTCCAGGCCATTTGTGGGTCAGTGATAGGATTCTCACCTGCTCCACCCCCTCCTTGTCACACTCTGATTTTCACCAGTCACTTTTGTCTCCACACTCTCTATGTCACATTCTGTTTCCACCCTACTTGGCAAGTATATATAAAGACAGCATTGTGAGTTTTAGAGTACCTTGAGTTTAGCTTAGCTCATCTTAGATTGTGCTGCGTCCTGCATGAATAAAGAGATACTGCCTACAGCTCAACCATGAGTCCCTGGTCATCTGTTACCCACCAGTGAAGCTAGCTCAGCGAAAACAACCTAACCCGTCGAAAACAACATATGGCACCTACAACGTGGGACTGGACCTGCGCAACTCCCAGATAAGTGAAGACTTTGCCTACCTATGCACTATGGTCTTCTCTTCTACTTATGAAGAGGTTTGCCAAAGCCTCTACTGTTTCATTATGAGACAGATTCTCTGTCTCTGGAACATTTTGCTCTGGGCCACACTTCAGTTCCCTGACCAGGAACTTTGGTTTCTTATGACTGGGATCATAGAGCTTGGGAGATACACGGAGATTTCTCCTTGGACTTTCTGGATTCCCTCTCCCATATTTCCTTGAGGAAAAGGACTACATTTTGCTCCCGGTCACAGTTTGGTTCTTTATGACTGTGATCGTAGACCTTGGGATATGCATGGGGATTTCCCCTGGGACTTTCTGGACTTCTTCTCGAATGTTTCCCATGGAGAAGGACTACTCTAGTTTGAAGAACATTCTCGAGTACCCTGGCAGTTCCCAAGTATGGAGACATGTGGTTAGTTCTACTCTCCTGATTGGATTCTTTCTTCGATGGGAAGACGCTTTTAAAAATGGGTGCCTGAAGCAATCCAGCAGGAACAGTCCGAAGCACCCTAAATGGAATTTTGAGGAGCTTTTTGGACTAGGATGCCCTCCAGGGATTCTTAATCCTACATGGTGAGATCTTGATAATCTGATTCAAGTTGCGTTTCATAAGAGAATGATTTGAATGACTAAATTTTTGTTTGACATTGACTTAAAAAAAAAATGCTAGACGCAGCCATGATTTCTAGAGACATCCAGAAACAATCCAAAAAGTTGTTCTTTCCCTCCTTTGATTTCTCTTTTATGTCTTGACATGAATCTGAAACGTTTAATCCTGAAAACTGTATGAGTTATGGGTGGGGCAGATAGTGCAGTGATTATGTTAATTATTCTCATGCCTGAGGCTTTTAACCATGGTTCTTCTGTTTACCTTTCCACATTTTATTGAGTTTAAACTGCTTAAACAACCTTAAAATCATACTAGAAAGGACTTCCAATTATAATGGAGTTATCAATTATAGTAAACTTCTAATCTGCTACAAGTTTTGTTCAACTAGTAAGTGAATTTCAGCTGTCAAAGTCTTCACATGAAAAAGCATCTACTCAAATGGAATTCCTGGAAATCCATTTGGATCCTGTTCTCTGACATCGCCCCCGGAAACCAATGATGAGACCTGGCACGTCCTGAAGAAACAGATTCACAGACTCCAAAGATCACTCTCTACAGAAAAGCAGAATTCTAGTGGCCAACATTCCCCATCGAGACAGACGTGCAGTGTTTCATCCTCCGGCATTTTCTTCTGTAGTCAGCTACTTTGGACTGACACCTCCATCAGACTTACTGGTACACGCTGCTGTGTTTCTCAAAGACTAACTTCAGTCAATTGCCTTGAGACTTTATAGACCATGTCCCCTCACCTGCAGGCTCTGTCCCAGAGGCAGAAAACTCCCCCTCCTTATTAGGTTATGCCCACAGAGGCATAAAGTGCCCCAAGAGGCAACAGATGCCCACAGAAGCAGGAAACGCCCTTTGAGGCAAGAGATGCCCCCAGAGGCATGAAGCATTCCCAGAGGCAAGAAATGCCCTTTCGCCTGCTAGGCCTTGCCCTTTGAGGCAAGAAACGTTCCCCTTGGCATCACACTGGTTATTGCTGCTCGCCTATTTTGTTTTCCATGTCTTATGCCAGTTCTTTTGAAAACGCCTGTATGATATACGTTTCTGTTCACCCCACAATGGCCATTAGTTAAAAAGAAAGGGGGAATTGTTGGTATGCATGAGACCCCTTCTGTTTCATTAGGTTTAAATCCCCCCTGCTTAACACTATTCTATTTACATAACCACTGTTAACAAGTTCCACCCTCCCTCCAGGGCATTGGTGGTTCAGTGATAGGATTCTCGCTTGCTCCACCCCCCCTCCTTGTCACACCCTGATCCCTTCTTTGTCACACCCTGATTTTCACCAGTCACTTTTCTCTCCACCCTCTCTATGTCACATCCTGTTTCCACCCTACTTGGCAAGTATATATAAAGACAGCATTGTGAGTTGTACTGTACTTTGAGTTTAACTTAGCTCGTCTTAGATTGTGCTGCGTCCTGCATGAATAAAGAGATACTGCCTACAGCTCAACCATGAGTCCCTGGTCATCTGTTACCCGCCCGTGAAGCCAGCCCAGTGAAAACAACATAGCCCACGCAAAACAACAGAATACTACTTCAGTTATATATATTCCTTTAGTCTTAGCACTTCATGTTTCAAGTTTATAAACTGACTGAATTCTAAACTGCATTTAACTTGTTAAAGTATTTCTAATAATAACTTTTTTGACATATTAAATCACTAGTAGGCTTAGACCAGGAAGATAAAAAACAACCAGTCCTGTCAGTATCTAAGATATAGTTACTTGTAAATAGTATTAAATTACATAAATAATAATTAGGTTGTGTATGGTATAGTAAATTCTAATCATAGTATTTTCAAATTTAAACTCCAAAATAACTTGGCTATGATAATTATCTATTGTCATATTAAACTCTAAGACAGAAAGAAACCTTCCTCATTCTCTTTAAAATCTATATTTTTCCCAGTCTTGGAACCTCTGGGACTTGGCATTTCTTCTTGCTTCTCTTGATACCCTACCATGGGACACTGTCTCTGCTAACTTCAGCTAAAGCAATACAACCATTCCCATCACAACATATTTAACTTCAGACTGTATCCAGAGATGACAAGCCTGAGAAGTCAACCCTCCAGCTCCAATAATATGGTGAAACCTTTCCTAACACATGAAACTTCTGAGTTCCATTTTAAATGGTATTTCCCTAACAAAGTAACAAACTCTAGATACAGAACAGGGCCTAAGGGACAAGGTATATTTGCACATATATCCATAAGTTAGGGGAATACTTATATTTCAAAGTAAAAGTGCTCAATAGTCTGCAGTGAATAGACAGACTCCATAGGTGCAACAAGTGAGTATAAAGATGTCAAGAATACACCACAAAATACCTAATCAAATATTTACTACTTAGGCCTAGACACCCGTCTTCTCCCTCAGTCTTCCCTCAGTCCTTTAAGTCTAACCTTGTCAGATCAAGTAAGGACTACAAAAGCTGGATAAGGGCAAGAGCCTGGCATACTTTAATGATGGCCTTTTTGGTCAATATCAGGCCACCCCATCATCTGGGCCTCTAGTCAGGGAATCTTTGGATTCCCACATAGATATGATAGGCCTAGATCTCTATTAGATACCTCTCTCCACTATTGCTGGTCAATTCTATCAGGATCATTCTCTTCATTTATTTATTTATTTTTTAAATTTATTTCTTTATTGGGGAATTAATGTTTCACATTCAACAGTAAATACAATAGTTTGTACATGCTTAACATTCCCCAGTTTCCCATTTAACAATACAACCCCCACTATGTCATCTATCATCCTTCATGGACCTGTTTTCTCCCCACCCACCCACCCACCCCAGAGTCTTTTACTTTGGTGCACTATGCCAATTCCAGTTCAGGTTCTACTTGTGTTTTAATTTCTGATCTTATTTTTCAACTTCTGCCTGAGAGTGAGATCATCCCATATTCATCCTTCTGTTTCTGACTTATTTCACTTAATATGAATTTCTCAAGGTCCATCCAAGATCTGCTGAAAATGGTGAAGTCACCATTTTTTTACAGCTGAGTAGTATTCCATTGTGTATATATACCACAACTTGCTCAGCCACTCATCTGTTGTTGGACACCTGGGTTGCTTCCAGGTTTTGGCTATTACAAATTGTGCTGCCAAGAACATATGTGTACACAGATATTTTTGGATGGATGTGTTGGGTTCCTTAGGATATATCCCCAGGAGTGGAATTGCAGGGTCATAGGGTAGGTCCATTTCTAGCCTCCAGACTGTTCTCCACAGAGGTTGGACCAACTGACATTCCCACCAGCAGTGTAGGAGTGTACCTTTGACCCCACACCCTCTCCAGCATTTGCTGCTATTACCTTTTCTGATGTATGACATTCTCACAGGAGTGAAGTGATATTTCATTGTTGCCTTTATTTGCATTTCTCTGACAATCAGAGACTTGGAGCATTTTTTCATGTGTTTCTTGGCCTTTTGGATCTCTTCTGTGGTGAATATTCTGTCCAAGTCCTCCCCCCATTTTTGGATTGGGTTATTTGTTGTCCTGTTGTTGAGTCTGACAAGCTCTTTATATATGTTGGTTATTAAACTCTTATCTGATGTATGGCATGTAAATATCTTCTCCCATTCTGTGAGGGGTCTCTTGGTTTGGGTAGTGGTTTCTTTTTTTAAAATTTTATTTTATTAAATTAATTTTAAATTTAAATTTAATTTTATTTATTTAATTAAATTATTTTTTTAATTTATAAAATGGAAACATTGACAAGACCACAGGATTGTCGGGAAATTGTAAGGATGTGGTAGAGACTGGCAGGGCTTGATTTGAGGAGTGTGTCTATCCTGTCATTCTCTCTCTCTACCAAGAGGTTGAGCAAGGAGAGCCCGGGAGCATGGCAGTGGGATTGGGAGCGACAGTGGTGGCAGCAGCAGTGGCAGAGGCAGTAGCAGCGGCGCAGGCTGGAGGAGGGGGTTGCGGCGGCGTGCTGGAAATGGCTATGGCAAAGCATGACTCAGTGGAGTGTCCCTTTTGTGATGAAGTGACCAAATATGAAAAGCTCACTAAGAATGGTCAAGGCACCTACAGGGAGGTGTTCAAGGTAAAGCATCACAAAACCGGCCAAAAGCTGGTTCTGAAGAAAGTGCTGATGGAGAATGAGAAGGAAGGGTTCCCCATTACAGCCTTGTGGGAAATAAATATCCTCCAGCTTCTAAAGCATGAAAATGTGGTTAACTTTATTGAGATCTGTCGAACCAAAGATTCCCCCTATAGCCGCTGCAAAAGTAGTATATAACTAGTGTTTGACTTCTCCTAGAATGACCTTGCTGGACTGCTGAGCAATGTGTTAGTCAAGTTCACACTGTCTGAGATCAAGAGGGTCATGCAGATGCTGCTCAATGGGCTGTACTATATCCACTGGAACAAGATCCTACACAGAGACATGAAGGCAGCTAATGTGCTCATCACACGAGATAGGGTCCTGAAGCTGGCAGACTTTGGGCTGGCCCGGGCTTCAGCCTGGCTAAGAACAGCCAGCCTAACCACTATACTAATCGTGTGGTGATACTCTGGTACTGACCCCCGGAGCTGTTGCTTGGGGTGCGGGACTATGGCCCTCCCATTGACCTGTGGGGTGCTGGCTGCATCATGGTGGAGATGCGGACCTGCAGCCCTATCATGCAGGGCAACAAGGAGCAGCACCAACTCACCCTCATCAGCCAGCTTTGTGGCTCTAGCACCCCTGAAGTGTGGCCAAATGTAGACAAGTATGAATTGTTTGGGAAACTGGAACTGGTCAAGGACCAGAAACAGAAAGTGAAGGACAGGATGAAGGCCTATGTTTGTGACCCCTATGCTCTGGACCTCATTGACAAACTGCTTGTGCTGGACCCTGCACAGTGCATTGACAGTGATGATGCACTAAACCACGACTTCTTCTGGTCTGACCCCCATGCTATCAGACCTCAAGGGCATGCTGTCCACCCTCACAGTTATTAAGGCCTAATGGAAAGGCCCCCTCGATAAAATTTGGAAAGGGCCTGACCCCCCCATTGGCCATGGGAAGGGGTTTTGCATGTGTGTTTCCACAGGATTACACAAAACTTGTCTGGCTCCCTGCCTGCCATGTCAAGCAATGTCTGCAAGATGGCACAGCTATCCCTGAAGAACAAGAAACACTGCAAGAAGTTTAGGTGCAGGACGTTCTCCAGGACCCATAATGTGACATGGTGGGACCTGAAAAACCTGGTTCACAGAGCCCAAAAACAAAACCTCTCTACCGCTTTTCTCTCTCCCTCTCGTTCTCTCTGAATATCTTAAGCTTGCTGTCTGCCCCTCTGCTTCACCCATCACCCTTTGAAAGTATCAGGTTAGGCAAACAGTCTGCTGTCACTATTCCAGCAAAAATTCTACAGCTGTAAACCCCTGCTCCATGCTGATTGGTCAGTTGTGTTTTATAAGTGAGTGATTTGAATGATTGAATTTTTTGTACAACCCATTTTGTTCAGGGTACTCTGAAACTTAATTGACGTTATATGGAAACACCGGATATGACCGAGGTTTCTGTAGACATCCAGAAACAGTCCTAAAAATTTTTATTTTTTTTAAGTCTTGGTATAAATGTGAAACATCTAGTTTTGAAAACTGTGTGAGTAAAAATGGCTCAACTAAGACAGTACAGATCTAAATTGGTGTTTGACATGATATGTCTTCGTAGCAAAAGCTTTTCTCCTCCTGTGTGTTATAGAGTACATGTTTATGTGTGTGTTTGAAGTTTGGTAAACATTAAATTTAAGGTTAAAAGTGTAACTTTGAAGCTACATTCTTACCAGGCAAAGTTAAATGAAGGACTTTTCAACAGAATTCTTATAAAGGTAAAATTAATTTGCTAAAGTAACTGAATATTTAAAATATTTAATATTAACTGAATATTTAAAAGTCTAAATATTTAATGTGACAATTCTTCATCTACAAAATTAAAATACAAATTCTCTATACATTTAACTAAAAAGAGCTACAGGACATTTTTGGAGCACCCTCCCCCCCACCAAATGCCCTGTGAACTGATCTTGTGGAAATTAATCCACAACAAATGTGGCATCTGTCTGGCATTGTAAATGTTCTAAGAAACATTGTTACTAATATGTGTTGACTTTCTAAGTTACCTGAGTTTGTTTAAAGTTTAAAGTAAAATTTAGTTAAAAATCAATATACTTTAGCTAAATTTGGTCTGAAGATCCTGCTGTACAGAGACTGCTCCATGAAGCTAAATAGGATAACCTTTAAATTTATTTTCATAAAAATTCAGAGTCTTTCAAAATAGTTATCACACACATAGGGTGTGTCTCCATCTTCACTGGATGTGACAAAAGGTAGAAAAGACATTATTGATATGTAAAGCTCTTAAATACCTTCTCACTTAAGGAGGTAGAACCAGCCAGGGTGAATGATAGATCACACAATGGTTATGCTAATGATTTTCATGCCTGAGGCTTCTTTTTTATTTATTTATTTTTTATTTAAGAAAGGATTAATTAACAAAACCATACGGTAGGAGGGATACAACTCCACACAATTCCCACCACCCAATCTCCATATCCCAACCCCTCCCCTGATATCATTCCCATTCTCCATCCCTCTGGGAGCATGGACCCAGGGTCATTGTGGGTTGCAGAAGGTAGAAGGTCTGGCTTCTGTAACTGATTCCCCGCTGAACATGGGCATTGACTGGTCAGTCCATACTCCCAGTCTGCCTCTTTCTTTCCCTAGTAGGGTGGGTCTCTGGGGAAGCTGAGCTCCAGGACACATTGGTGGGGTTTTGAATCCAGGGAAGCCTGGCCAGCATCCTGATGGCATCTGGAACCTGGTGACTGAAAAGAGAGTTAACATACGAAGCCAAACAAATTGTTGAGCAATCATGGACCCAAAGCTTGGAATAGTGGAGAGGAAGTGTTAGGGAGGTACTCACTGCAAACTCTAGTGTACTTCTGCTTTCAGGTATATATTTTGCAGTAGTTTATAGATACGTGTGAAGATATGCTCTCTCTCACAGTAACTGATGTATATCTAGGTTTTGGGATTTTGTTAGAAAGTGAACCACCTGAGATGAAATTAGAGTATACTGTGAAAGGAAAGGTCTCACCCGAGTAATGAAGCTGAAGGGTTGTCATTCCATATGTGAAGTCTCTGGACACAGTCTGAAGTGAATCCTGTTGAGGTGGCAATCATTGCATCGGTTAGGTTGTGATCGGCGGATGCAATATTATTTGATATGGATTGGGAGAGGCATACGGGAAAGTGGGCCCTATACAAGGGTTCCAGGACTGGGGGAAGTAGGGGCTCTATAGTGTAGATGTGAGGTTCCTGCTGTCTTAGGGTTCAAAAAGACAATCGATTGTTAATGTTATCGTCACATTATTTGGTAATTGGGTTAACTTTGAGCCTGAGGCTTCTAACTCTGGTTTTCCTCTTTACCTTTCCACATTTTATTGCACTTAAATTGTTTAAACAGCCTTACATAGTACTAAAAAGGCCTTCCAAAATTATAAAGATATTTAACCATTTCTAATCATTGAGTTACAATTATAGTAAACTTCTAAGTTGGTACAAGTTTTTTCTTCACAAGTAAATGATTACAGCTATGTCAAGCCTTCACATAAATAACCAACTGCTTATACAGTAAGATATTAACAATATAAGAAGTTTCCCCATATACAACTTATGTAAATTAACAACATTCACATATTTTTCTACACTTAAATGGTATATCTTGTTTTGCCACTATAGGCCTGCCTTTGTTAGCCAACAATCTAAAGAATTTTGTTCCCTTTTAAACATCACCCATACCACAGATATCCCTTAACCCCCATGGGCAAACTATTGTTGATAAGGCCCACCAAACATTGAAGGCTCAATTAAATAAAGAAAAAAGGGGGATGCATCCCCCTAATATTCAGTTGGCTAAGGCACTAACTACATTAAATCTCTTTTAATATTTATAAAAATTAGAACCAGCCCCCAATCATTCTCCATTGGCTGACACCGCCCTCCCTTCCAGCCCTCAAGGTTAGATAGAAGGACCCCCTCAATGGTCTTTGGAGAAGAACCAGAATCCCTGATAAACATGGGAAACAGACTTGCATGTGTTTTTTCACAGGAATCCCCAGAAACCAATTTGGACCCCTGCACTCTGACATTGCCCACAAGATGGCATGACTACAATGCCCCCCAAAACCAATGATGTGACCTGGCACAATCTGAAGTACCTGATTCACAGAGTCCAAGGACAAAACTTTCCTGCTGCCCTTCTCTCACCCATCACTGTCTGCCCTCCCTGCTTCTGCTTCACCTCTCACCTTTTGGCAGTTTCAGCTCACTCTCCACAGAAAAGCAAAATTCCAGTGGCTGTCTTCCCCCACCAAGATAAGATGTGCATTGTCTCTTTCCTTGGTCATCGGCATTGGACTGAAGCTTCTATCGGACTTGCAGGTGGAACTCTTGGGCACTCCCTTTACACGGCTGAACTTCTCGAGGATGGACTGCAGTAGTCCATGGACATTGCAGCTGGTGGTCTCAGGGTCTCCAAGCCTGCCAGGCCATGACCCTTGCCTGCCAGGCTACACCCCTCACCTGCCAGGCCCTGCCCCTTTGCCGTCAGGACCCACCCTTTGGCCCAACAGCTCCTGCTCTCTCTGCCCACCAGGCCTCCCCTTGCCCTCACACTGGCCCTTGCTACTCTTACTTATCACTCCATATCTTATTCCAGTTCTTTTAAAAGCACCTGCACATTATCATTCATGTTTCTGCTCAAAAGATTTCTGTTCACCCTACACTGATATTACTCGACAGAAATGGGGTCTTTTCCAGACAATGACCCATTTAAATATGGCCATTAGATGTTGTATGCTTTACATTGGGTTGTTCTAACTCTCCCCCGCCAAGAAAATTGGTTCAGTCCTGCTAGTTTCGTGGGCCCGCTAGTCCCCACCCCAAGGAACCCCGAGAGAGTTCAAGAGTTCCAGAGTGCTTGGCGCTGTGGAGGAAAGAGGCGAAGAGTTCTGTTTGATGATTAGTTTGGGTTAGTTTATGAATCATTGTTCCTGAATAAAGAAATACAGCTTCCCTGCCCAGCCATATGTCTCTGGTCATCTCTGTTACCCACCTGTGAAGCTAGTCCAGCCAGCTGGAGCCTCCGAATTTTAACAACAAATGGCGCCCACATGGACCTGACCTGCGCATCTCTCAGATAAGTGAAGACAATTTGGCTACCTATGTACTATGGCCTTCTCTTCTGCTTGTGAAGAGCTCTCCAAATGCCTCTGCTCTTTCTTCATGAAACTGTTTTGCTGTTTCTGGAACATTTATCTCTGGACCACTCTGTGGTTTCCACGGACTCGGGCGCACTCAGAACAGCCAGAGGAGTCGGGAAGAGCCAGTGGGCAAGAGGCGAGGCGCAGAGCTGCCTTTTCCACCTGGTGGAACAGCCAGCCAGCCGGCTGCGCCCAGACAACGCTGCGCACTGTGCCCGCAGCCTCGCAGCACCGCAGCCCGCTGGAGGCCGACGCCAGCACGCAGGAGCCCAATGCCACCACACAGGAGCCTGATGCCAACACATTGGAGCCCGATGCCAACACACTGGAGCCCGATGCCAACACGCTGGAGCCCGATGACAACACGCAGGAGCCCAATGCCAACACGCAGGAGCCCAATGCCAGCATGCAGGCCAGCCCACAGGAGCCGGCTCTCCACCGCGTGGCGCAGGGCACTGGACGTGTGATCCCTCCATGCTGCTCGGCCACTGTGAGCCGGGCAGCAGACATGACAGGGTCATGGGGCAGGGCCGCGGCAGCCTATCATGGCCGCCACCCCTGGGCACCTCGGCCCACGCCTTCTACAAGGCTGGCCCGCCTGCCCTCGTGCTATGAATTCTGGAACGATACCAAACCTCCCGGGCTCCCTGCCGAAACTGGACATCCTGGCAGAGATCCTCAGCTCCGGTCTGAAGGCAGATAAGCTGGAGTACTCAGAGATTTGTGCAGAGATCACAACCTGCAATTCCTTGAAGTGGAGCTGCGTGGGAAGCCACCTCTGGATGGTGACCCCCCCCCCAACGACTAAGACAGTACATATATAAATTCGTGTTTAAAATGACATGTCTTCGTAACAAAGGTTTCTCTCCTTGTGTATTAATGACCATGTTTATGTGTATGTTTAAAGTTTGGTAAACAGTAACTTTAAGGCTAAATTCTTACTAGTCAAAGTTAAATGAAAAAGGTTTTCAACGTAATTCTCATAAAGATAAAATTAACTTACATTTGAAATCTGAGGTAAAAATTAGTTAACAATCAATATATTTTAACTAAGTTGGTCTAAACAAAAGGTTAAATAGACTTGTTGATATGTAAAACTCTCCATTACCCTCTCTATTAGAAATGGTAGATCGCACAATGGCTATGCTAATTATTCTCATGCCTGAGGTTTCCTTTCCTGCACACACCTAGGTTACATCTCCATCTTAAATGGGTGTAACAAAAGTTAAAAAGACATTGTTGATATGTAAAAGTCTCAAATTCCTTCTCTATTAGAAACGTTAGATTGTGCTTTGGTTATGCTAATAACAAGTTTTGTTTCATAGTAAGTAAATTGCAGCCAGCTGTCTTTGGGACTCTAGGCCATTCCCCACCCCCATGCAAATGCATGTCGAGACAAGTACGTCCCCCAGAGGCAAAAAATGTTTTTTTTAAGCTGATAAAGTTTTGCCCACAGAGGCAAAATATGGCCCCCTCTGGCCTTCCCTTGGCAGCACACTGGTTCTTGTTACTTGCTTACATGTTTCTCCATGTTTGTTCCAGTTTCCTTTTAAAAAAATGCCTGTACGATATAGGTTTCTGTTCACCCCACACCCTTGATACTGTAGTCATTTAGTTAAAAAGAAAAGGGGGAATTGTTGTATGCTTTACATTGGGTTGTTCTAGCTCTCCCCCGCCAAGAAAATTGGATCAGTCCTGCTAGTTTCGCAGGCCCACTTGGCCCCGCCCCAAGGAACCCTGAGAGGGTTCCAGAGTTCCAGAGTTTGAGAGTGCTTGGTGCCGCGGGGGAAAGAGGCAACAGAGTTCTGTTTGGTGATTAGTTTGGTTTAGTTTATGAATCGTTGTTCCTGAATAAAGAAATACAGCTTCCCTGCCCAGCCATATGTCTCTGGTCGTCTCTGTTACCCGCCCGTGAAGCTAGCCTGGCCAGCTGGTTCTTGTTACTTGCTTACATGTTTCTCCATGTTTGTGCCAGTTTCTTTTTTAAAAAATGCCTGTACGATATAGGTTTCTGTTCACCCCACACCCTTGATACTGTAGTCATTTAGTTAAAAAGAAAAGGGGAAATTGTTGTATGCTTTACATTGGGTTGTTCTAGCTCTCCCCCGCCAAGAAAATTGGATCAGTCCTGCTAGTTTCGCGAGCCCACTTGGCCCCGCCCCTAGGAACCCCGAGAGGGTTGCAGAGTTGCAGATTTGGAGAGTTAGAGAGTGCTTGGCGCCGTCGCGGGGGAAAGAGGCAACAGAGTTCTGTTTGGTGATTAGTTTGGGTTAGTTTATGAATCGTTGTTCCTGAATAAAGAAATACAGCTTCCCTGCCAAGCCGTATGTCTCTGGTCATCTCTGTTACCCGCCCGTGAAGCTAGCCCGGCCAGCTGGAGCATCCGAATATTGACAACAATTAGATAAAAATTAAGGGGAAGATGTCGGGAAATTGTGAGTATGTGGTGGAGTTTGACAGGGTTTGATTTGAGGGGACATCCATCCTGTCAGTCTATCTCTCTCTACTGAGAGGTCAAGCAAAGTGGGACAAAACCACCCAAGGTTTGCCTCATCTTATAAGACTCCCTGCTTCACAAAGCACCCTGCATTCCTGATACTGTGGCCTGCTCCCTTACTAGCTACATAATCATTGTTTTGCCTGAAAGATCCCCACCCATTCCATTCACTTGATCTATCTTATTTCTACCCTTAAGACCCTCCCTGCCTCCAGGATATTATTAATCCTACCATTTAAAACCCATGCAACAGTTGCTAAGGGAGTTTCTACCTTTCCCAGCCCCTTTTTTTATTCAACCACCAGGTTCCAGATGCTACCATAATGCCAACCAGACATCCCTGGGCAGATGACCTCAGTAATTTGTGCTGGAGACTCACTTCTGTAGACAGCTGCCCCACTAGGGAAAGAAATAGACAGGCTGGGAATATAGATCAACCTGTCAATGCCCATGTTCAGCGGGGTAGCAATTACAGAAGCCAGGCCTCCAACTTCTGCACCCCATGGTGACCCTGGGTCATACTTCCACTGGATTAAAGAATAGGAAAGTTATAAGGGGCAGGGATGGGATACGCAGCTCTGGTGGTGGGAATTTACCCCTCTTATCCTATGGACTTGTCAGTGTTCCCATTTTATAAATAAATACATTAAACAAACAAACAAAACCTTTATATAATTACTAACTGATAGGCCAGGACAAAGGCTTGACCTTTCCAGTGTTAACTGTAAATACAGCTATACAGTCTATGGATCTCTAGAACTCTCTATATATAATAGGCTGATATATTGTCGTGAATCCATTTCAATTCAGCCTTTCTCTTTTTCCAAGCCTGTTCTTTTTTCCTTAGAATCTTTTCTATAAGGGTTACTGTTAGGACTTGTCTACTAGATCTGGGGAAATAATATGGAAAGAGTACACCATACATTTATGCCTGAGAACCCTAAGGTTGCTATTTATATTTTTAATATTTATTTATTCTTTTGTTGCCCTTGTAGTTTTATTGTTGTTGGATAGGACAGAGAGAAATGGAGAGAGGAGGGGAAGACAGAGAAGGAGAAAGAGAGACACCTGCAGATGTACTTCACTGCTTGTGAAGCGACTCCCCTGCAGGTGGGGAGCCGGGGGCTTGCACCCAGATCCTTATGCTGGCCCTTGCACTTTGCGTCATGTGTGCTTAACTCGCTGTGCTACTGCCTGACTCCCTAAGGTTGCTATTTCTATCTGTGATGACACACTATACTAAAATTGAGCGGTTTTCTTGTTTTTCTCTCTCTCTTCTCACAAAATAAATAAATAAATAACGGATGAAAGAGACTTGTTCTAGAAAATAAAGACAATAAAAACTTTAGAGTTGTATCATCTACCTAGCAAATGATAACAATTTGTAGTACAGTGATTCTTATGTCACACAGTAGCTTTGTATTATTTATACACTTGCTAGTGATGATTTATATACTGGCAATACACTGGGCTAATGTAATAGTCATTTGATAAATACTGTAATATAACAATTATAAGGACAAGAGAATTGACTGGATGTGACTTGGAGCAATTGATGCTATAAAAAAGACACCGTAAAATAAAGGATGAATAATTAACATTTTAAGTTAAGTGTGAAAATCATGGGTCTTTCTTGTGTTTCCATCTCCTGCAGCCTATGAACTGAAAATGATGTATGTCATTCCCGGGGAATAAAAATATAAATACATGTGGTGGAGATACAAAGAAACTTGAATTACTATCCTGCATCTGTTACTTGAAGTTCAAAACCTGTAATAGAAACTATTATGCATGGACAACAGTGAAATTGCACTAAAATGTGAAGCCATATATTCTAAAGTTAAAAGTGATACCCTGGAGCATGCAGTGTCATCATGCTCCCCTCTTAAGAGTGGACCAAGTAATTGTAATCATGGACCAACTCCAACATGTTGTGGATCCACTCTATCCAACAAAACATTTAGTAGTGATTTTCCCAGTGCCCAGATTCATACATTAAAGTGGGAACATTTAGTTCTTGGCAGAATTCTAGTTGGCTCCTCAATTTTTGCAAGATTTTAAAGTAGCAGAAGTCCTATAGAAGTCTTTAATATGCTTCTTATCACCTGTGTTATTCAGGATGGTCCAAGAATCTGATGCCAAGATTATATTATATTTGTAATAATCATTTAGGAGGAAATGGTGAGGGAATTACAGAAGGATGAGAGGGCTGTCATAATGCATTATAAGTAAAATTACAAGTAAAAAGATAAAGGAAGTATTTTATTGGGGAGTACTCAAACTAAAGTTGGCCTAAAATTCTGTTACATGGATACATCAGAACATGCTTGCTTTTGTGTTTTCACCATAGTGAGACATTTGACTGGAAACAGCCTGTGGGAAGTGTGTTGACACAAGTGTTATCAGCATCAAAATACAGTAGCCAATTATAATGCATGTAGTTGGAAATCATTCAGTTACATTCTTCTGGCATCACCAATAAGTTAAGTATGCAATTAGAGGCAACTGTACAACTGATAAGGAAGGATGGTAGAGGTTAGTGATACCAGGAATACTAGATAACTATACTACATGAAATAAGTAATGAGGTGAAAGACAATGATCAGATTTATTTTTATAGAACACAAATAGTTTGTGTGTGTGTGTGTGTGTGTGTGTGTGTGTAGGGCTTTAGTGGTGAGTATGGTAATTTTCACACGAGTGTAACCCTTTACCCATAAAATCATGTAATTCTGTTTACCAATGTTAAATCATTAATAATAAGGCATTGTAAAAGAATACTGGGATGGTGGTATATATTTAATTAACAATTCACCTCTCACTGATTCTAGACTAATTCCATAGGAAGACAGTGAACAAGCAACTTCATCCCAGCTGTATATGTTGTTCTATGTGTTATTTTTTTCTAGAGAAAATTATTAGGGTCTCAAGTATGTGATTTGCAACCATCTGTCTTATAACTGTGATTTATTTTGTCCTCATAAAAAGAACCACTAGAAGTTGTTCCAGTTCACTTGAAATGGTTGAGTATACGTTTATATTAATTCTCTCACCATCTGTAATTCAATGATATGAAAGGAATCTGAATCCTCTTTATATCCTAAATAGTGGTGGATTAGTTTACTAATGGTGTCATTATTAATAGAACTATACGTACACAAGATAATATTCAACTTTTTGGTTATACTATCTGGTCCACACCTTCCTATAAGATTCACATGCAAGGCAGAAGTGCTGATAAAGGCTAGTATGTTTCTTTCTTTTAAAGGGACAACTGGAATTTGAACACAATCTCTCACTCATCTTATTTTTCTGGTTGGACATTATGATCATATAAAGCTTAAAAATAAGGTGATAAAATATTCTGGATAACATATGCTAGTTATAACTATATTAATTTACAATCAGGAGAAAGAGAATAATAATTATGTCTGTAGATTGAGAGTTTGAAAATATAAACTTTTAAATAAAGCTGATCTAATTGGGAAAGCTTTTGTTTTCTCACCATTGATATGGTGCTGATTGCTGGTTTGCCTTATATATATCTGAGTAGATTGAATAATTTTTCATTCCAATTCTTTTTAATATTTTGATAATAAAATAATGTTGAATATTGTCAAAGGCTTTTTCATCTACTGAGATGGTTATTTTTTGTTTGTTTTCTTTTTTATATGGAGTTATATATTTATTGATTTTTATATATCAGACTAGCCACGCATCCTACTTGGTTGCAATGTATAATCTTTTGAATGGACTATTGTATCCCATTTGCTAGGATTTTGCTCAATATCATAGTATTGGTGTTCATCAGGGGCAGCAACCTGTAGTTTTCTTACTTTTGCTGTGTCTCAAGGTAATGATAACTTCATAGAAGGTAGTAGGGAGTACTTCTGTATCTTTGGTATATTGGAAGAGGTTGAGAAATATAGGTGTTAATTCTTTCTTAAAGGTTTTGCTGTACAGTCTGGGTATTCTCACATGCCTGCCCACTGCTACCCTTGACCCTGTGTGATAGCAGCTACAGACTCAAGTATGATGTTTCCATCTACCAGAATGGATAGAAAGAGAAAAGTCTCCTCTCCTCTTCCTCTTCCTCTTTACATTACCAGAAAATTAAGACACAGTTCCGGGGTGGGGGTGGGGATCTGAAAGAAGATAATCCAGATGTAGGTAAAATTCCCAAAGGAATCCTCAAAACATTTTTCCGCATATTTGCTACATTACTGAATAAAGTCATGGAAGAAAAGCTTAACAGTAACAGGAGAATAACAGATGGGACCTGCAGAGAGAGCATACCCTAAACCAAGAGAAATATAAATAGATATTTTGAGAATATGGTTTCTTTTAATTCATAACCATAGAATATATTTGCATTTCTTTGTGTCTATTTAACAATGGTCTATATTTTTCATTGTAAAAGAATTTTAATTTTTTACACTGACTCCAACATACCCTCTTTTTTTCCAACTATAAATAGCATTGCTTCCTTCATCTCTCTATTTTACTGAATTATCGTTTTGCATAGGAATTGCATAGAGTTGGGAGTCAGGCAACAGCTTAAGTGCATGTGGCGCAAAGCACAAGGACTGGGACATAAGGATCCCGGTTGAAGCTCTCGGCTCCCCATCTACAGGGGAGTCTCTTCACAGATGGTGAATCAGGTCTGCAGGTGTCTATCTTTCTCTCCCCCTCTCTGTCTTCCCCTCCTTTCTCCATTTCTCTCTGTCCTATCCAACAACAAAGACAACAACAACAATAATAACTACAACAATAAAACAACAAGGGCAACAAAAGGGAAAAATAAATAAATAAATAAATATAAAAAATAAAAAAGAAATTGCATAGAGTTAATGTATACAGTCACATCACTGAATTTACTGATTGACTGTAGTAGTTTTTATTGGACTTTTTAGGGTTTTTTTATGTATATTATCATGTAACCTGCAACATATGATAGCTCAATCTCTTATTTCCCAATGTTGATAGCTTTACATATTTTTTTTCCTGCATGATTGTTGTCATGATCTTCCAGGACTATGGTGAATAATAAGAGGCACAACCTTTTTAATTTTATATTTTGGAGGAAAAGCTTTCAGATTTTCAGGATTAAGTGTGATGTTAGCCCTGTGTCACATATATCTTTATTATGTTGAAGAATTTTCCTTTTATAACCAGTATAATAAAGGTCTTTATGAAAAAATGTTGGGTGTTGAAACTTTTCAGATGTTTCAGCATCTATCTATATTTATATTTATATTTCAGCATCAGGGTAGCAGCCTGTAGCTTTCTTATTTTTGATGTGTCTCTGCATTTGGTGGCAAGGTGATGGTGAGTTTATAGAAGGTAATAGGGAGGATTCCTCTATCTTTGGTATTAAGGAAGGTGTTTTTATCTCAGTGTTTATCTTTGGTATTAAGGAAGGTGCTATATCTCAAACTTTGACTATTTTCAGTTATTTATTTTTAATTTTTATTAGTTATTTAATAATGATTGACAAGATTGTAATATAATGGGTATAATTCCATACAGTTCCTACCACCGGAGTTTTGTGTCCTATTCCCCTCATTAGAAACTTCCTTACTGTTTATCCCTCTGGGAGTATGGGCCAAGATTCTCGTTGGCTTCTGAACTTGCTTCTTTACTGGATATGGGTTTTGGTAGACTAATCAATACCCCCAGCCTATTTTTATATTTTCATAATTGGGTAGAGTTCTGGAGAGTTGAGACTTCAGGACATATTGGTGTGTTGAATCCACTGAATGAATCTCCCTGGTCTTGATTTATTATTATCTTGATGTACTGTGCTCACTTTGTATTTCTCTTATAATCAGTGATTTTCAGTTTTTTACTATATGCCTGTTGGCCATCTGAACATCTTTTTTGATGTTCAGAACTTTCTCCCTGAGCCCAATAGTTAACATGCAGGTGGGCTAAAAGTACTGTCTGGGAAATGGTATCAACGCTGATTATAGATTTAGAAAGTTCGATGGGGCAGAGAGTAGCTTCCAAATATGAGGAAGGTACACAAATACCACTAACTGTAAACCCCATCGATCTAACCTAGGGCCCATACCTATTCAGATTTAGTATATGAGCCTGTGTAAATTTTGCATCCCTCTCAGTCCATGGTCACAGCTTGGAACATTCTAGGCTGCACTCATTTCAGAAACAGTCTTCTTCCAGTGACAGAGTAAGTTGACCCACACTCCCTTTTGAGAGTGGGGAAGTCCATACCATTGTTCTTCTACATCCTGATTTATATCTTATTGCTTTTCAGCAACCAAGCTATAGATGCTACCATGACACCATCCTGACTTCCGTGGGAAGATGACTTTACCAGTGTGTCCTGGAACTTTACCTCCCCGGAGCCCTATCCTATCAGAGAAAAATAGAAGCATGCTGGGAGTATGGATAGATATGCCAACATCCATGTTCAGCAAAGAAACAATTATAGAAGCCGTGCCTTACCTTTTTCACCCCATAAAATATTTTGGTCCATACTCCCAGAGTATGGATATAAAGAATAGGGAGCTTTCCAATGAAGGGGATAGGATACAGAATTCTGGTGGTGAAAATTGTATAGCAATATACCCTTCCTGTCTTACAATCTTGTCAGTCATTATTAAATCACTAATTTAAACAGGGAAATATATAAACATAGACAGTTATAAAAATAATAGTCAACCCATATCTGCAACCTTGAGAGAAGTACAGTAGCTTCCAATGGAAGGAATGGGGATACAGAACTCTGGTTGTCCTGATTGGAGGCGGGGTTGTCCTGACTGGAGGCAGTGTTGCCCTAACTGGAGGCATGGTCGCAGCTTATCAGGACACTGGTTACACCAATGCCCTTGGTGACTGCACTGAAAGCAGGCCCCGTTTTGATTACGTGGGGTAACTGCATAAACCTGTGTCATAGTGGATGCCCCATAATTGCCTTATGTAAATTCCTGTGTTACTAAAATCCAATTATCTGGATGTAGGTGTTTAAGACTAAGGCATGCCTGACGGAATTGTGGTATCATGCCATCCCAGACAATACAACGCAGGAGGAGAGGATTTCAGGATTATAAACCTTTCTCTCTAAGGTTTGCCTCACCCTTGAGATGAAGTTCACTAATGATTCATCAGTGCCTTGGCGAAGAGAGTTAATGGGAACTGAAGAATCTACATTGGTTGGGGTCACCCTTTCCCATGTTTGTGTTGCACAGATGCATACCTGTTCAAAATAACCAGTTGGAAACTTAGCTTCTGCCTACTGAGTTCCAGATTCAAACACTCCTGCTCCATACAAAGCATCAAATTTCCATTGTACCTGTTTATTACTATTTTCCTGTGATTGTCTAGAGCATTCATCATGGAAGCATGCCTTACATTGTAGGTAGAGGAGGTCTGGGAATGCAGCACAATCCAGGTCTTTCCAGTCCTGAGGGGTGTTAAGGTGCTGGTAAAAACTCCTTAAAATGGACTTGGTCCATGGAGCGTGAAATTCGTCCTCCTTCATGGCTTGTCTGAGTTCCCTGAGCACTTTGGAGGAGTATGGGTGCCACACCTGAGGGTTTTGTCTATTGGGGGCCACATTTACTGGGAAGGTGTGGACTTGGTCTGATGACGCGGGGGAAAGAGTTACAGAAGCAGAAGCTTCCGTAGTGGCCGTAGGGGAAACTGATCATGTATCTATGGGGACGGAGTTCTTGGGGTGGACTGCAAAAGGTTTAAGGTCTCTAAACGCTGAAAACATATCCTTTAACTCCTGTATCTCAGCCACAAGGTCTCTTAATGATGAGGTATCAGCGGGGGAAGGGGTTATGGAAGCCGCAGAAGGAACCGAACATGTGTCCGCAGAAGGAGCTGAACACATGTCTGCAGGGACAGCGGGTGAATGGGTCATGGAAGTCGCAGAAGGAACTGAACACGTGTCTGCAGGGACTGAAGTTTGGGTGCTGACTGCAAATCACTTATGGAGTTTAAGTCGTAAGCACATATCTCGGGAGCTGACTGCAAATCGCCTAGGGCATTTAGGTCATAAGCACGTATCTCTTAACTCTTGTATCTCAGCCTCAAGGTCACTTAACCTTTCGGCAGAACACCTTGTACATATCTTGTAAGTAGCAAATATAATTATGAGAACCCACGGTGTAGCGAAAATTGAAGCATCTCTGAGATTGAGAGCCTGTCCCAGGTGAGAAGGATATAATGTCTGGGACACCTTCTCGTAAAACAGAAAAAATCCCATGGTGGGAGAAACGTGGGGCCACAGAGTCAGGTGGCTGCCACTTACCTGTGTCTGGGCGGCTTTTCTGGACCTCAGGCCGGGCATGAGTGTGGGACACGTCAGGCGCCAGATGTTGTTGTGTGCTGTGGAGAAGAGAGAGGAGGTCCGGAGCGAAGAGGGAACACAAATCTTTATTTGCGCTGGCACCTCAGAGTTGGGTGTTAGAGAAGCAGGTTGGGCCACGTGGAGGTAGAAAAAATGGCCGCCTCATGCAGTAACCTTTCCTGCGTCTGAACACCGAAGTGAAGCGCTGGCAAGAGAACGAGGTGCGGAAGAAGAAGGGCTGTTATAGGAGTAACTTTCAATGGGAAGGGGGAGGAGTAACTATAGCACTCCAGGATAGGATAATGACTCTTGTGAGAATGGGAAGGGGGAGGAGTAACCAAAACACTTCAACTATGGTGGGGAAATAGACAATTCCCTGAGGGCACAACATGGTGGAACAGGAGCTCCGAGAATGTCCCAACTCTAGAGGGAACTAGCAATAGCCCTAGGGGACAACATGGCAGATGTGACTGCACAATTTCCCAGCAGATTTACTTTTGTGTTTATTCTAGTTGGATTTCCCTATTAATAATTTTCATAAAACTTGTTATACCTTGGCACTTCGTGCTTTATGTAATATTTCTGCACTGATTTTTCTCTTCTTTTCAAAATTGAATTATACATATATTGAAATGTTTAATTGTTTCATAGGCCCTTGAATTTCTGTTCAATTTTTTTCAATTATTTTCCTTGCTTTAATCACATACATGATTATTTCTAATGTTATTTTTAAAAATTCAGTAATGATTTGTTCTTTAGTCTAATAAACTCACAAGACATTCCAGTGAGCCTTTCCTTTGAAAATTTGTAGTTATTTATTCACCCACCAAAATTGTAGCTAGGCCTCAGTTTTTGCCTGATTCAACTGCTCTCAGTGACATTTTGCCTCTTCTTCTAGAGAGAGTTTAAAAGAGATAGGGAGGGAGAGAATGAGAAAAAAGGAGATGCACCGAAACCCTGCTCCATCCCTAATGAAACTGACCATTAGCATTATGTGGTGTTCTACTATTCAAACCCATATTCTTGTTCTTTGTTTAATTGTGTGCTCTACTAGATGAGCTACATGACAGCCTGAAATATTGTATTTTTTTAAACTGTGAAATTCTACATGTAATTTTTAATTTTCTCCTCATTATGTCCATATTGTTCTTGAAATAACTGCATGTATTCATAATAAAAATTGAAGAACTCTTAGTGTGTATGTTATTTTCACTGTCATCTCTGAATATGTCTATTACTGGCTGTTTCTTCCTCCTTGATATATATATGTGGGTGTGTGTGTGTGTATACATGTACACATTATTTATAGGTGTGGTCATGAAAATTTTAATTAGCATACTGCTTAATGTCTGAAGTTTTTGAGTAAAAAAGATTTGGCATTTATTCTGGCTGATAGTTAAGTCACTTACAAATCCAAGATGGGTCAGAGAAAGTGGCAGGCTGGGAGTATGGATTGACCTGTTAATGCCCATGTTCAGTGGAGAAGCAATTACAGAAGTTGGACCTTCCACTTTCTACATCCCACAATGACCTTGGGTCCATACTCCCAGAGGGTAAAAGAATAGGAAAGCTATCAAGGGAGGGGATGAGATATGGAGTTCTGGTAATGGGAATTGTGTGGAGTTGTACTGCTCTTATTTTATGGTTTTTGTCAGTGTTTCTTTTTTATAAATAAATAATAAATAAAAGAAGGAAAGACAAAAATAAACACAAAAAATTAGATGGAAACGAGTTATGTCAATATTTTCTTCTACGTATTTGATAATTTCTGGTCTAACACCCACGTCCTTGATCCACTTGGAATTTATTTTTGTGTTTGATGAAATATATTGGTTTAGTTTCATTTTTCTGTATGTTTCAACCCAATTTTTCCAACAGCATTTGTTGAAGAGACTCTCCTTTCCCCATTTAATAGTCTGGGCACCTTTGAAAACTGACTCTACTTAATGCATTGCTGGAAAAAGAAAAAAAAAAAACTTCAGGCCTCATGTATGCACAGTATTGCTGGATCACATCCCTGGTCCAATTTTTATTTTGTCTGATGTAAACATAAATGATAGATAGATAGATAGATAGATAGATAATTACAGACAGGCATACCATCATATCACTCTATCACAGTGTTTCTTTTTTTCCTTTTATCATTTTATTTTATCTTTTATTTTATAATTTTATTGACAGATAACAGTTTATAGTACAGTTGCTGTCACATAGGTACACTTTCTTTTAAAAAAATTTTTTTTAAATGGAAATACTGAGAAGACTATAGGGTAAGAGGGATACATTTCCAAACAGTGTCCATCCCCAGAACTCCATATCCAATCCCCTCTTTTTATAGCTTTTCTATTCTTTATCCCTCTGGAAGCATGGACCCAGGATCATTGTGGGGTGCAGAGAGTAGCAGATCTGGCTTCTCTAATTGCTTCTCCGATGAACATGGGCATTGGCAGGTTGATCCATATTCCTAGCCTCTCTCTCTCTTTCCCTAGCAGGGCAGGGATCTAGGGAGGCAGGTATCCAAGACACCAGGTGGGGTCCTCTGCCCAGAGAAGTGAGATTGGCATCATGGTATCATCTGGAACCTGGTGGCTGAGATTCCCGGATTAAAAGTAGCTTCTTTGCAGAGCTCACACCAGGTGTTGCCTCCAAGCCACCGTCTTTGGGTACAATTTTTTATCTACCATCTCTCAAGGTAGATCTACCACACCTATGTTGTGCCATGTTTGGAGACCAGTACTTCATGCCTAGAAGATCTTACTCTGCCCAGATCTCATTTATTTACTTTGGTTTATATGAAAGCTCTCTACTTAAGAATAGATTGTAATCATTTTTATTTATTCAGTCTGTTTATATTGTATACCTATTTTACCTACAATTATTTTATATTTATAATGTTCTTTTAGGATTTATGAATCTGAAGAGAAATATATACAATCAATTCTGGGAAATTCAAGTTTTTAACTTTTCAAATTATGTTTCTTGTTTTATTTTTATATACTTCTGGAATTATGATTACACTTTATTCATTCCAGGATCTTTCATAAGACTTCCATTATTTTATTCTTAATCAGTTGAATGTTGAAGATATGTGGAATTTTTATGCTGACTTCTAACTTCCCCAATTTATCATCACATTTTGTAAATGTAAAATATCCAATATATACAATATTGTGGAATTTACTGTCTTTTATAAAAAAAAAATAATCTTTTCTCAGGGGCTAGGCATTGGAGCACCCTATAGAGTACAGACATCACTGTGTGCATCATATATTTGTTTTATTCCTTATGCTTTTGCAAATATTTCATAATATCCTCTGTTCTTGTATAATATAGATTCATTCTTTTTGCATTATTGTACTATATAGTCTTTTCTCAATTGAATTATTCCTGTTAAAATACATTTATTTGGTTGAGGATGAAATGCACTGATACATACCCTGGGGAAATGAGGAATTGTATTCTTGTGACAACAAAAAAATCCTGTAAATCAACATTTTCTCAATAATGGGATAATGAAATTAGTCTGTCTCTCTTTTCCTAGTTGGGCAGGGGTCTGGGGAAGCGGGGCTCCAGAACACATACGTGGAGTTGTCTGCCCAAGGAAGTCCGGTTGGCATCATGGTATCAACTGGAACCTGGTAGCTGAAAAAATAGTTAACATATAAAGCCATACAAATTGTTGATTAATCATGAACCTAACAGCTGGAATATTTCAGATGAAGATTTGGGGTCTCTGTTTTGGAAAAAGCAAGTAGGTCTATTTTAGGTGGATCCAATGTTTTGTTTCTCTCTATTTTGAAAGTCCTTATGAGATGTGTCCATATGTGCTATTTTGAACTTATGTACTTCTTTACACGTTTTCTTCTGTACACATTATCACATTGAATTAGCTTCCATAGACTTCATATTGCTAATTGCAATGGTCATTTTTTTGGTCTTGATCTTCATATTTAAGGCACCTATGTCTTTGGTGTATTTTTATTGACCTCCAAGTAATTCCTCAAGTTATCTAGAAACATATCAATTTTCAGCTTTATTGTTCTAAGCATTTTTTTTTCAAATTAATGAGTTAATGGTGATTGAAAAGATTGTTGGATAAGTGATGTACAATTCCATACAATTTAATTCCCACCACTAGAGTTCCATATCCCCTTTCCTCTTAGAAGTTTCCCTATTCTTTATCCCAATTATTTATGGAATCTTTATGGGGAGCAGAAGGTTAAAGATCTAGTGCCTGTAATTGTTTCTCCATTGGACATGGGCGTTGACATGTCTTTCCATACTCCCAGCCTGTTTCTATATTTCCCAGGGCTCTTCAGAGGTGGGGTTCTAAGACACCTTGATGTGGTTGTCAGCCCAGGGAGGTCAGGTTGGTGTCATGATAGCACCTGCAACTTGGTGGCTGAAAGCATTAATATATAAAACATAATATATTTTTTAATAATCAGGAACCTAACATTAAAAGCATAACAGGTGACATTTGGGGTCTTCATTATGGAAGAAGCTAGGAAGTCTATTTTAGGTTTATTTTAGCTCCTATTCCAAGAAGCTTATAACTTTTTAAAAAATTTATTTATTTATTGGGGAATTAATGTTTTACATTCAAGAAGCTTATAACTTTAATGATAATTTTTGTCTGACCCCTACAGCTAACATGAAGGTGGGCTAACAGCATTTAACTATTTTTTTTTCTCCAAGCCTGTTGGGTTTTCCTTCTTGGTTTATGTTGTTCTTTCCTTGCCTCCCTATTTCCAAACATTAAATTTTCAGCCTTCAGTGGCAGGCAAAGTAATGATTTCCCCAAACATATCTATACTTTAATCCCTAGAACTTATGAATAGTTATATCTGGGGGTGAAAACCTAAACTAATATTGAAAATATAATAATATTTTAATAATGTCAGTAAATATAATAAAATATGATTAATTATATAGATGGAAGATTTGTTGAATAAAATATAGCAGTCATAATAAATTGAAAGGTACAACTCTTAGAAAATAAGAAACAGATGGTTTATTTCAGATTTGATTTATAGATAAGATAATCTATGCCAAGAAAGAACATATTTCAGTGATCACCTAAACTATAGTGGTTCTACACATTATATTGCATTTAGACAATTCTAACTTAGTTTTGGTAGCTCTTAAGGACAGAAACTTTTCAAAGGGGTGGCTATGAGATCTAAAATGCATTTGTGCTATACATTTGACATAGAAAACTTAAAGTATCTGTTATTACATGGAAAGATGGAATAAGTGGATATTTCTAAGGGCCAGAGCTTGCAAAATTTTACATCAGTTGAACCATAGTTCTTTGTCAGAACACAGTTATATAACCTGAACCTATCTACCTATTTACAAAAGAGACCAGGGAACACATTTAAAAAATTTTTTTTTTATTTAAGAAAGGAGACATTAACAATACCATAGAATAAGAGGGGTACAATTCCGCACAATTCCCATAACCCAATCTCCATATTCCATCCCCTCCCCTGATAGCCTTCCCATTCTCTATCTCTCTAGGAGATGGATCCAGGGTCGTTGTGGGTTGCAGAGGGTGGAAGGTCTGGCTTCTGTAATTGCTTCCCTACTACTACTACTACTACTACTACTACTACTACTACTACTACTACTACTACTACTACTAGCGTTTGCCCTTCTTCCGTAGCCAGTCAATAGCGTCAGGTTGAGCCTGATGTAAAGTTTCGAGACCTCCTTTGAATCTGGAGAGGTGGCAGTCATTGACTGGTCTATCCATACTCCCAGTCTGCCTCTCTCTTTCCCTAGTAGGGTGGGTCTCTGGAGAAGTGGAGCTCCAGGACACATTATATTTGACTGTGAAAAGACAATTTTTTGAGTTTAGCAATATCTTAAAATTCTTATTATATTTGTCTGCTTTGTTTATCTAGAGCCTAGTATTAGAGTCAGGTTTTCACACACGCAAGGCAAGTGCTTACAATTGGTCTGTATTCCCAGCGCGCAATACCCTTATATTTATTCCCACATATTATTTCTATGAACTAATTTAACTCAAACTCAGAGGAATACTTACATTTATATATATCATTGTGGGACTATCCGTCATCACCACTAAATAAATACTATTGAGTCTACGGGGGCCAGGTGATGGTGCACCCAGTTAAGTGTACACATTGCCATACATGAGGAACCTGGTTCAGGGCCCCCTGCTCTCCAACAGTACTCTATGTGTGGGAGTTTCACAAGTAGTGAAGCAGGTGCTCTACTCTTCAGGTGTCTTTTTCTCCATGTATATTTCTCCCTCTCCTCTCAATGTCTATTTGTCTTATCAAATAAAAGTAAAATAAGGGCAAATGGCTGCCAGGAGTGGTGAATTTGTCATGAAGGCACCAAGCCCTAGTGATAGTACTGATGGAAATGAAAACTTTAAAAATAAGTAAATAAATTATATTAAGTTGGTATGTTTGAAGAAAGACATAATTGATGCTCATCAAATGATATAAATAAGTCTAGGTGGTGAAATAGGAGTGTTTTGATTTGCCTCCATATTTTTTTTCTAGTGATCATATATTATGAAGTTAGTAAGTGAGATACCATTAAAAATTATAATAGTGATTTACTGTCGTATGTAAAACATTAATTCCCCAATAAAGAAATTAAAAAAATTATAACAGTGACTGGTAAATATTTAATCTAATAGAACACATACCTTACCATGCAAACGACCTCAGATTCCATACACTATACCACATGGTAGTGCTATGGAGGGTGAAGTGGTGCTGTGGTGCCTCTCCTCACTGTCTGCCTATATGTTTCTCAAAAAATAAAGACTAGAAACATGGATTAAGAATGTTTCTCAGTATTTTCATGCATGAAAAGACCTTGAGTTCATTGCCTGCTCTACAATAACATAATAAAAAGAACATTTTATTAGAAAGTATATGTAAATTGTCAAAAAACTCACCGAAAACAAAGACATTAAAATGGCAACAGATATTAAAGCCACTGGACTTTATAACTTGAAAAGAAATTAAAACAATAATGTGATATATTTTCCTGTGAGACTCATAAGCATTGGAAACAATATATTTTAATAGTAACATTATAAAATATTAGATACATTAAGATACATAAAACTAATATTATGACTGATGCAATTTTTCTCCATGCATGAATGTTTTGACAAATGTGCATAATTTCAATTTAATGAATATTTCTAGAAAATAGTGGTACAAATACCCTTACAATGTGCATAAGGATATTAAATTTGCTTTGGATTTTTTCTGAACCTGTACCATTCCACCACTCCTGGTGGACTATATTTTCCCTTTCCGTATGAGAGAGATAGAGAGAGAGAGAGTAGATAACCACTCCACTACTAGTGAAACTTCATTCACTGGTGGTTCTGGGAGCTTAAATCTGGGCACTTTTGCATAGCATAAAATGTGAATTTTAGAGCCCCTGGTGGTAGCACTCCGGGTTAAGCACACATAGTAGGAAGCACAAGGACCCACCCAACGACTTTGGTTTGAGCCCCCAGTCCCTATCTGCTAGGGGGGGTTGCTTCACAAGTGGTGAGGAAGATCTTCAGGTGTCTTTCTCTTCCCCTCTCTGTCTACCCTTCCTCTCTCAATTTCTCTCTGTCCTATTCCTATCCAATAAAATGGGGTGGGGGTAGCCTCCAAGAGCAGTGGATTCATAGTGCTGGCACTGAGCCTGGAGAGAAAAAAGGGGGGGGGGACTTTATTGGGTGGATTATATGCTGACTCTGACATTCTGTTTATTTAGCTATAGAACCAGAGCTTCCATCCAGAATAAGCAGTGCAAGGAGGGATTGAATCTGAGGCTTTATTTGCACAAGCCTCATATTCATATTCTACCCACTGTTGCAACCCCCCTCATCATAAGGATATTTTTTCTTAAAATCTCATAATGTAAAATGTTTGACTTTGGGGGCTGGGCCATGACACAGCTGACTGAGTGTACACATTACTGTGTACAAGAAACTGGGTTTAAGCCCCTGCTTCCCACCTGCAGGGGCAGGGGGACACACTTCAAGAACAGTGAAGCAGGGAAGCAGGTATTGATCTTTCTCTCTCTCCTCCTCTATTTTTCCTTTCATTTTAATTTCTCTCTGTGTTATTAAATAAAATATAATGAAATTTTTAAAATGAAAAAAAAATACCTTCCAAGATTGTTGGACTCCTAGTGCAGGCACTAAGCTCCAGGGAAAACAATGGTCACAATTAAAAAAAAAAGTTTTACTTTTGTTTTCTTTTGTGGTAACTTTAAACAAAACCAAATAGCACATCTATTTACACAGATGGACGTAGAGATGATTATGTCTGAAGAGTTTTATATGTCCATAGAGGACATTGTGTTATGAAATAAATCATGATTTTAAATTGTTTATATATTTTTCTGAGTAATCTGATTTTTTTCAAAACACATATATTATGTTTAATATTGGGAAAAACAGAATTATTTCTATTTTGAAACAGTACACTTCATCCTTATTTTTCATATTGACCAAATCAAAGTATGCTCCATGTATTTGTGGATTCATTCTTTGATTGCATAGACATATTTATCATCTGTACAGATGGAAATGGAAATAATAAAGTGCAAAATGTCACAATCTCATCATTTATGTGACTACTATTTCAGATTTTAATGGCTAGATTGTGTACAGTAATTTCCCTTTTGATTCTGTTAGCAATTACAAGTTTCTTTTCCTGAAATTTATGATGATTGCTTTATGCAAAAATTCATCTCAATTTGTAGTCACCAGTATATAATGCCTGTATTTATACTAAACACATCAAGTAAATAAACTGTTACTTAATAGAGAATAAATTAGATAAATATTGGGTGTACTATTAATAACATAGGAAAGTCTTGAAATTATTTGAACTATTAATATTATATCAGTGTTTGTAACATAGTATCCAAAATGACATGCAAAACCCCAAAGCAACAAGAATAGACAACAACTGAACTTGCAAAAGTTCCTCAAACTACTGTGGAGAATTCCAAGGAAAAGTATTTAGCCTCAGGAGGGTGCTCACATGAGAAAATGTGAGTTTGCTATTTCACTTAAAATTGCTTGGGTTTTCCCAACCTCCAGGGTGGGGCAAGGGTGGAAGGGGGAGTAGGAATATGGGACAGAAGCCAATTAATGAAGAAGGCATGAGTGCTGGTACCTGGTGCCAGATTGGCGACTATAGAGTGAAACACAATGTTGACTGAGACTCCCAGTAGAGTCAAGACAGTGAATCATTATAAACCTATAAATTTACGGACAAAGAAAAAAGTATTACAGGTTTCTAAGGAAAGGAAGAAAGCAGCATACAAATGTAGGGCTATCAGAACTTCTCATCACAAACTCTAGAAGCAAGGAGAGGGTGAGTTGATATAGTCAACATATTAAAAGATTGCAAGCCACGGATACTCTACTCTGTGAATTTATTCATCAAATCTGAAGGAGAAATAAATGTTTTATCAAACATACAGAAACTGTTATAATTTGCCATTCCCAGTCCTCCAAGACCAAGTGGGATTCATTCCTGGGAAACTAAGGTAGTTCCATCCACCAACCAATCAATGTAATACAATACATCAACAAAAATAAAAATAAAAATCACGCATGGTCATATCAATTATGCAGAAAAAGTTATTTACCAAAATCCAATGCTAATTTTATGTTAAAGATCTTTAAGAGATTGGGACTAGCAGGTAAATCCCTTAACAAAATAAAGGTTATATATGATAAAGCCACTGCTGACATTATACTCAATGGGAAAAAAAAATGAAAGATTTCTTCAAAATCTGGAATTAGACAAGGATGCCCATGTTGACTACCTACTCAACATAGTCATACAAGTTTTCACCAGTGTGATCAAGGAAGAAAGATATAACAAATACATTTACATTGGAAAAGATATTAAACTTCATTATTTTCAGATGGTGCAACATATACTAGAAAACATAAAAAAAAATCTACCAATCTAATGAACCTCATCAATAAATTCAGTATAATAAGACTGGAGAAATAGCTCATTTGTATAATGTGTTGCTTTGTCCTGTGAATGACCCAGGTTTTAGTCTGGCCTCTGCCAAATTGAAGGAGGCTTTGGAGCTGTAGTCCTTTACACTTTCTCTGTCTCTTTGGCTCTATCTTAAAAAATATTCAGATAAATAAGTGACTAAGAAAAATGATATATATTACTCATTTGTTAAAAAATTTGGCAGTGATATCGTTTACCTCATTGAGAGTAGGGCCTGAGGACACTATATGGCCGTTTATTTCTTTTAATAGCATCCTACAATTTTTATTATAAAGGTCCTTCACCTCTTTTGTTAGATTTAATTGTGAATGGAATTGATTCCTTCAATTCCCTTTCCTCTAACTCATCATTTGAGCATAGAAAATGCAAATGAAGACAACACTAAGATACCACCTCACTCCTGTAAGAATGGCATACATCAAAAAGGACAGCAGCAACAAATGCTGGAGAGGATGTGGGGACAGAGGAACTCTTTTACATTGCTGGTGGGAATGTAAATTGGTACAGCCTCTGTGGAGAGCAGTCTGGAAAACTCTCAGAAGGCTAGACATGGACCTTCCATATGACCCAATAATTCCTCTCCTGGGGTTATACCCCAAGGACTCCATAACACCCAACCAAAAAGAGGTGTGTACTCCTATGTTCATAGCAGCACAATTCATAATAGCTAAAACCTGGAAGCAACCCAGGTGCCCAACAACAGATGAATGGCTGAGAAAGCTGTGGTATATATACACAATGGAATACTATGCAGCTATCAAGAACAATGAACTCACCTTCTCTGACCCAGCTTGGACAGAGCTAGAAGGAATTATGTTAAGTGGACTAAGTCAGAAAGTTAAAGATGAGTATGGGATGATCCCACTCATCAACAGAAGCTGACTTAGAAGATCTGAAAGGGAAACTAAAAGCAGGACCTGATCAAATTGTAAGTAGGGCACCAAAGTAAAAACCCAGTGGTGAGGGGTAGACATGTAGCTTCCTGGGCCAGTGGGGGGTGGGAATGGGTGGGAGGGATGGGTCACGGTCCTTTGGTGATGGGAATGGTGTTTATGTACACTCCTAGCAAAATGTAGACATATAAATCAGTAGTTAATTAATATGAGAGGGGGAAATCAATTGTATGTCTCAAAGGTTCTCAAAAGACAAACTGAATCTTTTTAATAGATAGGCTACGTGTTTGATATGCGGACTCTCTCAAAAGCCTAGACCAAGTAGATTAGAAGCTTCCAATAGCACAGCTATATACAAGATACTGGGTACTGTACAGCAAACCATAACAAAGGGACTTTTCAAAGTTAACCCAATTAACAAATAATGTGATGATAATATTAACTATTGATTGTCTTTTTGAACCCTAAGACAGCAGGAACCTCACATCTTCACTATAGAGCCCCTACTTCCCCCAGTCCTGGCACCCTTGGATAGGGCTCACTTTCCCGTATGCTTCTCCCAATCCATACCAAATAATATTGCATCCGCCGATCACAACCTAACCAAAGCAACGATTGCCATCTCAACATGCTTCACCTCAGTGTGTATCCAGAGACTTCACGTGTGGAATGACAACCCTTCAGCTTCATTACTCGGGTGAGACCTTTCCTTTTATAGTACACTCTAATTTCATCTCAGGTAGTTCACTTTCTAACAAAGTCCCATAACCTAGACATACACCAGTTTCTGTGAGAGAGAGCGTATGTGCACACGTATCCATAAACTACTGCAAAATATATACCTGAAAGCAGGATTACACTAGAGTTTGCAGTGAGTACCTCCCTAACACTTCCTCTCCACTATTCCAATCTTGGGATCCATGATTGCTCAACAAATTGTTTGGCTTTGTATGTTAACTCTCTTTTCAATCACCAGGTTCCAGATGCCACCAGGATGCTGGCTAGGCTTCCCTGGATTGAAGACCCCACCAATGTGTCCTGGAGCTCAGCTTCCCCAGAGACACACCTTACTAGGGAAAGAGAGAGGCAGACTGGGAGTATGGACCGACCAGTCAACGCCCATGTTCAGCGGGGAAGCAATTACAGAAGCCAGACCCTCTACCTTCTGCAACCCTCAACGACCCTGGGTCCATGCTCCCAGAGGGCTAGAGAATGGGAAGGCTATCATGGGAGAGGGTGGGTTATGGGGATTGGGTGGTTGGAATTGTGTGGAGTTGTACCCCTCCTACCTTATGCTTTTGTTCACTAATCCTTTCTTAAATTAAAAATTTAAATAAAAAAAAAAAAAGAAATGCCACAGATTTATGTGTTTCATTTTTTATCCTGCTACTTTTAATTTTTTATTTATATATTCATTTTAATTGGGGTATTAATGGCTTACGGAACAGTCATTAACACATGAGTACAATTTATCATCTCCCTGTGAAAGTTCTCTACAAAGAACACAATAAAATGGAAAAAAATTCTTTGTTCTTGAATTGGGAGAATAAATAGAATTAAAATGTCTTTCCTACCAAAAGCAATCTATAGATTCCTTGCAATCCCTATCAAATAAAATGAGGCATTGCAAGGGAAGTGAGAAATTTATCTGAAAAAATTTTTGTGGAGCCGTGAAGAGACCGAAATAGCCAAAAAGTAATCCTGGGCGGGGGAGGGAGGTTATGGAGCCCTCACAATCCTTGACTTCTATCTATACTATAAAGAAACACAAGTTAAAACAGAGTGGCACTGGAACCAAAATGCATAGTTGAACAAATGGAACATGATAGAGCCCAGAATTAAACTCACACAAATACAGACAACTAAGTATTACAATGAGGCCAAACTGTCAAATGGAGAAATGAAGGCCTCTTCAACAAATGATGCTGGACAGTCACATATAAAAAATGAAACTAAATCACCACTTAAATCTATATAACACAATGAAATCTATATGGACCAAAAAACCTGGATATGAAACCTGAAACTTTAAAATAAATATAAAGACATGTCAATAAAATACTTCAGGACCTTAACAACAAAGATACATTTGGAGACTCAACTCCATGGACAAGTGAAACTAAAAGCAAGACAAAACAAATGGCACTACATCAAATTAGAATGCTTCTTCACTTTGAAAGGAAACCCTACAAGGATAAATAGACAATTCAGCAATGAGGACAAGATATTTGCACGTTAAACATCTGATAAATTGTTGATATTGAACATTTATAAGGAACTCTTACAGCCCAATAACAAAACTAACCAATAAAAATGCTAAAATATATAAATAGATACCTCTATAAGAAATAGTTATGTATAGTCCATAGACATACAAGGAAATATTCCACTTCTCTCATCACATAGAAATGCAAATTTAAACCACATTGAGGTTTCACCTCACACAGGTGAGAATGGTCTGCATAAAAAAAAAAAGAAAAAACAAGAATTGGTAAATGGTACTAAAGGAGTGGAGGAAGAACTGTATTACACTGTTGGTGGGAATACAACAGTGCATTTGTTATGGAAAACAGTAAAGGAGAAGCCTTAAACAAATAGAAATAAAAATACTTTATGTTCCAGCAACACCACTCTTAGGCATATATTCCAAATGCCAATGACCTTTGTACATTGATTTTGTAGCCTGACACCTTACTATGTTGCCTAATGTTTTCCAGTAGTTTTCTGTTGGATTCTTTAGGATTTTCTATGTATACTATGATATCATCTGCAGATAATGAGAGCTTCACTTCTTCCTTTCCAATCTGTATTCCTTTGATTCCTTTCTCTTGCCTGATTGCTATGGTAAGAATTTCCAATACTATGTTGAAGAGTAATGGTGATAATGGAAAATCCTGTCTAGTCCCTGATCTGAGGAGGAAGAATGCTTTCAGCTTCTGTCTGTTGAGTATGATGTTGGCTGTAGGTCTGCTCTCTATGGACTCCACTATCTTGAGGAATTTTCCATCTATTTCCATTTTTGTAGTGTTTTGAGCATGAATGGGTGTTGAATTTTGTCAAACACGTTCTCTGCATCTATTGAGATAATCAGGTGGTTTTTGGTTTTGCTTTTATTAATGTGGTTATTACAAATTGTGCTGCTATGAGCATGTGTATACACAGATCTTTTTGGATGGATATATTTGGTTCATTAAGATATATCCTCAGAGCCTCAAGCATGAGAGTTTGTTTGCATAACCATTATGCTGTCTCCCCAGGCTTCCCGGGACTAAAGACCCCACCAATGTGTCCTGGAGCTCCGCTTCCCCAGAGATCCACCCTACTAGGGAAAGAGAGAGGAAGACTGGGAGTATGGACAAACCGGTCAACGCCCATGTTCAGCGGGGAAGCAATTACAGAAGCCAGACCTTCTACCTTCTGCAACCCACAATGACCCTGGATCCATGCTCCCAGAGGAATAGAGAATGGGAAAGCTATCAGGGGAGGGCATGGGATATGGAGATTGGGTGGTGGGAATTGTGTGGAATTGTACCCCTCCTACCCTATGGTTTTGTTAATTAATCCTTTCTTAAATAAAAAAGAAAAAAGAAAGAAAGAGAAAGAAAGAACACCACACACACAAAAAAAGATATATGTTCAGTACTGGTATTGTGTGATAGGGTAGGTACATTTCTGGCCTTTTGAGAGTTCTCCAAACTGATCTTGGGAGTTGAACCTATTTATATTCCTACCAGCAGTGCTGTAAAGTTCCATTCCCCCATAGTCTCTTCTGCATTTGTTATTGCTATCATTTCTGATGTAAGACATTCTCATAGGAGTAAAGTGGTTTTCTATATTTGCACTGTTATCTTTATTTGCATTTCTCTGACAATCAATGACTAGAGCATGTTTTCATATATCTTTTGGCCTTTTGGCTCTCTACTTTGTTAAATAGTCTGTTCATATCCTCTCCTCAAATTTGGATGGGGACATTTTTTGTTGATGTTTGGTGACCTATTTTATATTAGGTTATTAGTCTTTTCTCTGGTATCTGTATGGTATATATAGATCTTCTCCCATTATGTAAGGAGTCTCTTAGTTTGAGTGGTCTTTTCTTTTGATGTGCAGAAGATTTTCAATTTGATGTAGTCTCATTATTTTTTTTGTTTTCCCTGTATGCATAGGAAAACCTAAAGGATCCAGAAGAAAGATCATGGAAATTATTAGGACGTATAGTAAGGTGTGAAGACACAAAATTAACATACAAATGTCAATGGGTTACCTTTATGTATACACTAAGTCAGAAGAAACCCAGAAAATAGTCTCATTCACTATAACAGCACAAACAATAAAAGATCTATTAGACACTTTAAAAAAAATATTGGGGAATTAATGTTTTACATTGACAGTAAATACAACAGTTTGTACATGCATAACATTTCACAGTTTTCCATATAATAATACAACCCCCATGAGCTCCTCTGTCATCTTGCTTGGACCTGTATTCCCCGCCCTGCCCCCATCCATCCCAGAGTCTTTTACTTTCGTGCAATACACCAATTCCAGTTCAGGTTCTACTTGTGTTTTTTCTTCTGATCTTGTTTTTTAACTTCTGCCTATCAGACACTTTTTTTACATTTACAAAGACATTAACAATAATTAACAATCTGTGGGTAAGAATTTAAACATATATCACTTGTAGGCTATTTGACTACTCTATACTTTATAAGATAAGGCAATAAAAAGAAGAGAGATAAACATTGCCCAGACTCTACTCTTATTTTACTAATAATTTAATGTTTATTTACAAAATTATAAGATAACAAGGGTATAATTATACATGGGTCTCACAACCAAATTTCTTTGTCCCCATTTCCTCCATTTGGAATTGCAGTAGTTATCCCAAGGTCACAAATAATTTTTATAATTATATATATATATATATATATATATATATATATATCCATTTATTCTATGTTCTATCTCCTGTTCTTTTCTAAGTAACAACTACACCTATTGCTACTTCTAAATGTCATTTCACTTTTTCTCTTCTATTTCCAGGTCTTGATGTAATTGGAGTTCAGAACCTATGGTCATATTCCCCTAGCAGTTCTCCCCCTCTGTAAATGTGGACCATAATTCTTTTGTGGCTGCAGATAGTGGGACTTCTGGCATCTGTAATTGTTTATCTACTGGACATGTGTTGGCAGGTCAATCCATACCTCTAGCCTGTTTCTCTCTTTCCATAGTGGTGTAGGGCTCTGGAGATGTAATGTTGGTGAAGTCATCTGCCCAGGGAGTACAGGATGGAATCTGGAACTTGGTGATTGAAAGGCAGTAAGATGTAAAGCAAAACAAAACAATAAAATTAAACTGTAAACAGGAATCAAAAAGTAGGAATACAGAATATGAGAATATGAACCTTAGGATGTACAGAAGCTAGGAAGTCAAAGTCTATTTTAGTTATGTTCCTAGGGGTCTGTGACTTCACTAATTTTTGTTTGAGCTTGATAGCTAACATGCAAGTGAACTGAAAATATTGTTGGGAAAGATGGTGTCAGGATTTATAAAAGGGCTGGAAATCTGGATTAGGGTATAGAGGAGCTCCCAAACTTGAAGAAATTATATAACTATATTCAGGTTTTTACCCTATCAGCCTGAATCAGAGACCATGTATCTTCACATTTAGCATGGGAGCCTTTGAAATCTCTGAGTCCCTGCCAGACTGAGCTCACAGTCCACAGTCACAGCCAGGAACATTTTAGGCTACATTCATTTTAGGACAAATCTTCCCTAAGTGGTAGAGTAGACTGACCCAGCCTTCCTTTGTAGAGTGGGGCAGTCTCTACCATTGCTTCTTTATAGTGAGACAAGGACCCTGGGATGTCTACAAAAGAGCTTATGATGACATTCCTTATGGAAGTGACCTGTGATGATGGAGAGAAGAATCTATTAGAGTTCTAGACCTTTCATTTCTATGTGTAAATCCAAGGATTCTCTAACTAGAGCCCCAGATGGTAGGGTCCCTTAGTATTGACCAAAAGGATTACCATTAAATTAGCCAGTCTCTTGCCCTTTTCCAGCTTTTATTCACCTTTCTTTATCTGATGAGCATAGGCGTTCTCCCAGTTGTTAAGGCACTGAGTGCTGTGTGTTATATCCAAACTGGTATTAGGTTTGTGGTGTCTGGACTCAAGTTAGGGAGGAAACAGACCTCGGATTTTAGTGTGGTCTAAGTTATCCCTAAATTTTACTGCATTTACTTTTTTGATGATTCTGAAACAATAATGCCATAAATATTGAATCAAACTATTTATGGTGCATGCTTTAGGCCTTTCTACTTGCATTCTGAGATTAAAAGTTCTACCCCTCATCACAAATCCTTGCAATTGGATTTGTATCATTAAAGATGCCTGTGGCCTGCATCAGCTGGGGCCCTAGTTGGGGAGTCCTGAGATTCCCTAAAAGAGAATGATGGGCCTAGACCTCGAATAAATCCATCTCTCCATTGTTACCGGTCCTTTCTATCAGGAACAACAAAATAGACCCTTTTGTGGGCCCCCATAGGACCTTGCCCTCAACCTGGATCAACAGTGGTAGAGAATTTTCCATCCTCCGAAGGGAAGATGGACAACATACTCTATGCTACACCTGAGGAAGATGGGTCCATATTGGGGCAGCATGGAATGTTCCTACTCATGCCCACAGAATGTGAGCTCAGACCTACAGGGATACAGATGTTACATAGGCTCCTAAACTGAATATGGGCCTCAGATCACATCAAATCAATGTAATTTACTGTCAACAATATTTATACCTCTTTCCCATATTAGGGAGTGTTGGTATGCTTCTAATTCTGCTTCTAAAAACCCCTTCTGTTTCATTTGGTTTAATCCCCCCTGCTTTACACTGTATTCTGTTTACATAACCACTATTCTATTTACATAACCACTGCAGGTCACTGGTTCAATCCCCACTGGTTCATGATGTGTTTTTGCTCCGCCCCCTCTCCTTGTCACACCCTGATTTTCACCAGTCACTTTTCTCTCCACCCTCTCTATGTCACATCCTGTTCACACCCTACTTGGAAAGTATATATAAGGACAGCATTGTTAGTTTTAGTTTAGTTTAGTTTCAGTTTAGTTTAGTTCAGCTTAGATTGTGCTGCGTCCTGCATGAATAAAGAGATAACTGCGTACAGCTCAACCATGAGTCCCGGGTTGTCTGTCTCTGCTCGCGAAGCTAGTCTGACAAGGGAGCTACTCTCTTCCCTGCTCCAGCTTTCTGGTGTTTTTTCCAGCTATGACATCATCTCCCCAGACAATAACTTGGATCCACTGGCATATCAGATTTCAGGCTCAGGGGCAAAAAGAATAAGAAAAGAAAAGAAAAGAAAAGAAAAGAAAAGAAAAAAAATAGTATAGTTACAGGCCCATTGGAATTTAACTAAAATATGCCTACTAGCTTTCTACAAAATGGAGGACCCCCAAACTCTTCATCTGCACTATTCCAGCCCTTAGATCCATGATTGGTTAACAATTTGGCTTTATATGTTAACTCTCTTGTCAACCACCAGGTTCCAGACGCAAGCATGATGACGACCAGACTTCCCTGGACAGACAACCCCACCAATGTGTCCTGGAGCTCAGCTTCTCCAGAGCCCTTTCTTTCAGAGAGAGAGACTGGGAATATGGATCGACCTGTCAACACCCATGTTCAGCGGGGAAGCAATTACAGAAGACGGCCCTTCAACCTTCTTCATCCCACAATGACCTTGGGTTCATACTCCCAGAGGGCTAAAGAAAAGGAAAGTTATCAGGGGAGGGGATGGGATATGGAGTTCTGGTGGTTGGAAATGTGTGAAGCTGTACCCGTCTTATCCTATGGTTTGTCAATGTTTCCTTTTTATAAATAAAAAGAATTAAAATAATAAAAAATAAAGATGCCTGTGAAGTTTAGATGGAAAAGGGATAGTAATTATTATTTAGTTAATATATGCCAGTATGTCTCTATAAAATTCTATAATTTTTTCTAAAGATTATCAAGGGGTGACAATAATATTGCTGCTTTCCAGAATATACTGGCAGATACACCTTACATTCTTATCTGTAGTTGTTTGAGTAGATAGATCGAGGGAGGTGAAGTAGAGGGTATGAGAGAAGTGTATCTAGGCCCAAGTAGTCAAATTGGAATAAACTATTTGTGGTGTCTTTTTTAGGCATTTCTGTTTGCTTTCTGAGATTGTTAGGAATAAGTCTAATCACAGGAAACCATCGAACATTTTTAATTTGAGGTATATATAAGTTGCCTAATTTATGAATACATGTATACATGTACCTATTAATTATGCCTAGGGTCTATAACTTTATTAGTGATTATGCTATTTGAAATGAAACTATTGCTTCTGCTGACCTCAACTAAAACAATGCAACCATTGCCACCACACCACTTTATGCTGCCATTGCCTTCTATGTTGGATTGTATCCAGAGAAGGCAAGCCTGAGCTGTGAATTTTCCAACTCCAATAATCTGGTGAGACATCTCTTAATACATGGGACTACCTAGTTTCATTTTTGGATGGGGTTATTTGTTTTCTTGTTGAGATTTGCAAGTTCTTTATATGTTCTGGTTATTATCTTCTTGTCCATCCTTTGAGGGGTCTCTTGGTTTGGGTAGTAGTTTCTTTAGCTGTGCAGCAAATTTTTAATTTGATGTAGTCCCATAGGTTTATGCTTGCCTTAGTCTTCTTTGTAATTGGATTCATTTCATTGAAGATGTCTTTAAAATTTATGCAGAAAAGAGGTCTGCCAATATTTTCCTCTAAGTATCTGATAATTTGTAGTCTAACATCCAAGTCCTTGATCCACTTCAAATTTACATTTGTATTTTGTGAAATATAGTGGCTCAGTTTCATTCTGCATGTTTCAACCCATTTTTTCCAACACCATTTGTTGAAGAGACTCTGCTTTCTCCATTTAATAGTCTGGGAACATATGGAGGTGTGGGGGCTTACTTCTGGGCTCTCAATTCTATTCGACTAGTCAGTGTGTCTATTCATGTTCCAGTACCAAGCAGTTTTGATGACAATGGCCCTATAATACAATTTGCGATCTGGGAGTATGATGCCTCCAGTTCTGTTCTTTCTTCTCAAGATTGTTTTAGCAATTCTAGGTCTTTTCTGGTTCCAGATAAACATTTGTAGCATTTGTACTATTCTCCTAAAAAAAATGTGGTTGGGATCTTGATGGGGGTAGCATTAAATTTGTATATGGCTCTGGGTAGTATACTCATTTTGATGATGTTAATTCTTCCATGGAATATCTTTCCACTTCTTTGTGTCTTTTTCAATTTCCTTGAGTAGTGATTCATAATTTTCAGGATACAAGTCTTTCACTTCTTTGGTTAGGTTTATTCATAGATATTTTATGGTTGTTGTTGCCAAAGTAAAGGGAATTGATTTCTGGATTTCAACTTCTTCTAACTTAGTGTTTACATAGAGGAATACCACTGATTTTTGAATGTTAATTTTGTAGCCTGACACCTTACTGTATTGCCTGATGATACCCAAAAGCTTCTTGATGGATTCCTTAGGTTTTTATATATATGTTACCATGTCATCTGCAAACAGGGAGAGTTAGACTTCTTCTCTTCCAATATTTATGCCTTTAATTCTTTGCTCCTGCCTGATTGTTATGGCAAGAACTTCCAACACTATGTTGAATAGTAATGGTGATAGTGGGCAGCCCTGTCTAGTACCTGATCTGAGGGGAAATGCTTCCAACATCATACTCAATGGTGAAAAACTGGAAGCATTTCCCTTTAGATCAAGGTCCATCCAAGATTGGCTGAAAACGGTGACATCACCATTTTTTTAACAGCTTAGTATTATTCCATTGTGTATATATACCACAAGTTGCTCAGCCACTCACCTGTTGTTGGACACCTGGGTTGCTTCCAGGTTTTGGCTAATCCAAATTGGGCTGCCAAGAACATATGTGTACACAGATCTTTTGGGATGGATAAGTTGGGATCCTTAGGATATATCAACAGGAGAGGAATTGCAGAATCATAGGGTAGGTCCATTTTTAAAAGCCTTCTGAGAGTTCTCCAGACTGTTCTCCACAGAGGTTACACCAATTTACATTCCCATGAGCAGTGTAGAGGGGCTCCTTTGACCCCACACCCTCTCCAGCATTTGCTGCTGTTACCTTTTCTGATGTACGACATTCTCACAGGAGTGAAATGGTATCACATTGTTGTCTTGATTTGCATTTCTCTGACAATCAGAGACTTGGAGCATTTTTTCATGTGTTTCTCGGCCTTTTGGATCTCTTCTGTGGTGAATATTCTGTCTATGTACTCCCCCCATTTTTGCATGGGGTTATTTATTGTCTTGTTGTTGAGTTTGGCAAGCTCTTTATATATGTTGGTTATTAAACTCTTGTCTGATGTATGGCATGTAAAGATCTTCTCCCATTCTGTGAGGGGTCCCTTGGTTTGGGTAGTCGTTTCTTTTGCTGTGAAGCTTTTTTAATTTGATGTAGTCCCATAGGTTTATACTTGCCTTAGTCTTCTTTGTAATTGGATTGTTTTCATTGAAGATGTCTTTGAAATTTATGCAGAAAAGAGTTCTGCCAATATTTTCTTCTAAATATCTGATAGTTTGTGGTCTAACATCCAAGTCCTTGATCCACTTGGAATTTACTTTTGTATTTGGTGAAATCCAGTGGTTCAGTTTCATTCTTCTGCATGTTTCAACCCATTGTTTCCAACACCATTTGTTGAAGAGACTCTGCTTTCCCCATTTAATAGTCTGGGCACCTTTGTCAAAGATTAGATGTCCATAGGTGTGGGGGCTAACTTCTGGGCTTTCAATTCTATTCCACTGGTCAGTGTGTCTGTTCATGTTCCAGTACCAAGCAGTTTTGATGACAATGGCCCTATAATACAATTTGAGATCTGGGAGTGTGATGCCTCTAATTTTGTTCTTTTTTCTCAAGATTGTTTTGGCAATTCTAGGTCTTTTCTGGTTCCAGATAAACATTTGTATCATTTGTTCTATTCTCCTAAAAATTGTGCTTGGGATCTTGATGGGGATAGCATTAAATTTATAGATGGCTCTGGGTAGTATATTCATTTTGATGGTGTTAATTCTACCAACCCATGAACATGGAATATCTTTCCACTTTTTTGTGTCTTTTTCAATTTCCTTGAGTAGTGACTCATATTTTTTGGTATACAAGTCTTTTACTTCTTTGGTTAGGTTTACTCCTAGATATTTTATTGTTTTTGTTGCTATAGTAAAAGGAACTGATTTCTGGGTTTCAATTTCTTCTGTCTTAGTGTTTGCATAGAGGAATGCCACTGACTTTTGAATGTTAATTTTGTAGCCTGACACCTTACTGTATTGCCTGATGATTTCCAAAAGCTTCTTGATGGATTCCTTAGGTTTTTCTGTGTATACTATCATGTTATTTGCAAACAGGGAGAGTTTGACTTCTTCTCTTCCAATCTGTATCCCTTTGATTCCTTGCTCCTTCCTGATTGCTATGGCAAGAACTTCCAACACTATGTTGAATAGTAATGGTGATAGTGGCCAGCCCTGTCTAGTACCTGATCTGAGTGGAAATGCTTCCAGTTTTTCACCATTGAGTATGATGTTGGCTGTAGGTTTGCTATATACAGACTACATTATCTTGAAGAATTTTCCATCTATTCCCATTTTTTGCAGTGTTTTGATAATAAAGCGATGTTGTAGTTTTTCAAAGGCTTTCTCTGCATCTATTGATACGACCATGTTGTTTTTGGTTGCTTTTATTGATGTGGTGGATCATGTTGATTGATTTACGTATATGAACCAAACTTGCGTCCCTAGGATAAATACCACTTGGTCATGATGAACAATCTTTTTAATATACTGCTGTATCCGGTTGGCTAGAATTTTGTTCAATATTTTAGCATCTATGTTCATCAGAGATATTGGTCTGTAGTTTTCTTTTTTGGTTGTGTCCCTGTCTGCTTTTGGTATCAAAGTGATGTTGGCTTCATAGAAGCTGGAAAGGAGTATTCCAGTGTCTTCAATTTTGGAAAACTTTTAAAAGTAGAGCTATTAGTACTTCTTTGAAGGTTTTGTAGGATTCATTTGTAAAAACATCTTGTCCAGGACTTTTATTTTTGGGAATATTTTTGATAAATATTTCAATTTCATTAGCTGTGATGGGCCTGTTCATGTTATCTACTTCCTCTTTACTTTTTTTTGGAAGTTGGTAGGTATCTAGGAAATCGTTCATTTCTTCCAGCTTCTCTAGCTTGGTGGCATATAGTTGTTCATAGAAGCCTCACAAAATATGTTGAATTTCTGCATGTCTGTTGTGATATATCCTCTTTAATTATGATCTGAATTATTTGAGTCTTCTCCCTTTTTTCTTTTGTGAGTCTGGATAAGGTTTGTCGATTTTGTTCACTCTTTCAAAGAACGAATATTTACTTTCATTGATTTTTTGTATGGTTTTCTTATTTTCAATGTTATTTATTTCTGCCCTAACTTTAGTGATTTCTGTCCCTCTGGTTGCTTTAGGGTTCCTTTGTTCTTCTTCTTCTAGGTCTTTACAATGTGCAATCTGGCTGTTTATTTGTGCTTTTTCTTGTTTCCTAATGTATGCTCGTATGTCTATGAACATCCCTCTCAGTACTGTCTTAGCTGTGTCCCAAATATTTTGACAGCTTGTGTCTTCATTTTCATTGAACTCTCGAAACATTTTGATTTCTTCCCTTATTTCCTGTTTGACCCAGTAGTTGTTAAGCAGTGTAGTGCCAAGCTTCCACATTTTGGGGCTATTCCTAATATTTTGTTGATTGTTAAGTGTTAGTTTAATTCCACAGTGGTCTGAGAAGATGCTTGGGATATTTCAATGCTCTTGAACTTGCTGATGCTGTCTGTGTGGCCAAAATACGGTCTATTCTTGAGAATGACCCATGTGGATTTGAGTAAAATTGTATTCCAGTTTCTTGGGATGAATGACTCTGAAAATGTCCAATAGTTCTAGTTTATCTATCTCCTCATTTAGCTCCCTTATGTCTTTATAGATTTTGAGCCTGGATGATCTGTCAATTTGAGAGAGTGGGGTGGTGTAGTCCACTAATATGACTGGTTGCTGTTAACATATTGTTGTAGCTCTTTCAGTAGACGTTTGATGTATTTAGATGGATTTTCATTGGGTGAATAGATGTTAATAATTGTTAAGTCCTCTTGATTGACTGATCCTCTGAGCATTAAGTAGTGTCCATACCTATCTTTTTAAATCTTATCTGTTTTAAAGTCTATCATGTCATATATGAGAATAGCTGTTCCTGCTCTTTTCTGTGGGCCATTGGCCTGTGTGATAGTTTTCCATCCTTTCACTTTGAGTCTGTGTTTGTCCCTTTTGAGCTTGTTGGGCTTCCTGTAGACAGAAAATTGTTGGGTTGTGTTTTCTGATCCACCTTCCTACTCTGTGTCTTTTAATAGATGAATTCAGGTCATTGGCATTTGTTGATATCAATGATTGAAGATATTTTAACGCCATTTTTGTAGAGTTTTAGAGTGTTCTGGTATATAGCCTATTTACGGTGGTCTGACTGTTTATTGGAGACCTTTCCAAACTTCTTTAAGGGCATGCTTGGTGATAGTTGATTCCTTAAACTCTTGATTGTCTGAGAAGGTATTTATGTCTCCATTTAGTCTGAATGACAGTCTAGCAGGATACAGTTTTCTTGGTTGAAAGCCTTTCTCAGTGAGTACTCGATAAATATCTTGCCATTCTTTTCTAGCCTGTAGTGTTTTTGTGGAGAAGTCTGCTGCTAATCTTATGGTTTTTAATCTGTAGGTAACTCTTTGTTTTTCTCTTACAGCCTTCAGGATCCTTTCTTTATCCTTATTCCTTTCCATTCTAAATATGATGTGTCTTGGTGTCTTTGAGTCTGGGTTAATTCTGTTTGGGACCCTCTGGGCTTCTTGATCCTTTATGTCTTTGATGTTGTCTAAACTAGAGGAGTTTTCAGCTATAGTGATTTATAAGATTACAAATTAATAGGAATGTAGGTTAACATTGTTCCCACCACCAAAGATCTGTGTCAACTTCCACCACCCAGAAGTGTCCCTGAGATTCCTCCCTCTCCTAACAGTCTTTTACTTGGATGCAATACTCCAAACTCAGTCCAAGTCCAGCTATATGTTTCCCTTTTTGTTCTTATTTCTTGACTACTATTTATGAGAGAGATCATCCAGTATTCATCCTTCTCCTTTTGGCATATCTCACTTAATATGATTCCTTCAAACTCCATCCAAAATGAAGCAAAGAAGGTGAATTCATTGTTCTTAATAGCTGAGTTGTATTCTATTGTGTACATACCACAAAGTTTTCTACCACTTGTGTGTTGTTTTATAGCTAGTGTGCTTCCATATTTTGGATATTACAAATTGTGTTACTGTGAACCTAGATATACATGGATGTGGATGCTTTGATTCTTTAGAGAATCTGCCGATGGTTGTGTCACCTATTTCTTATGCCATTCACACTCAAAATAGTGACTTTACCTATTCCTCTCTTCCTCCTTCTCCTGTTGCTTCAGCAACCTCTGTAGTTTTCACCAAGTGTGAGAGACCATTATTTGGAGGGGGATCTCTGTAAGTTTCTTTGCTTCAGTTACATATATTGCATACATGAGTAATACCACCAGATAATTTTCTTTCACTTTTGAGCTTATTTTATTTTTCACAAAAGAAACAATTCCATTTTTAATGCCTCGGAAGCAGTCTATTATCCAGTCATGATTATCCAGTCACGTCTAATGACTGGATAATAGACTGCTTCTACATCATTAAAAATTGAAACCTTACCTATCTTTATTTTTAATATATATATATATATATATATATATATATATATATATATATATAGGTAAGGATTATATATTAATTATTTCTTTTTGTGGTACCACTCTCATAAATGTGTGGTTTCACTACTCTTGTCTGCTGTTTTATTCAAATGAGACACAGAGAGGGGAGAGATAGATATATAGATAGATGATAGATAGAAGATAGATAGAATGGAGAATACCAAAATGTCACGGTTTCCTCCAGTCCCATAGCACTTTCTGTATAGTACCATGGTTCTAACCTAAGCAAAGTACGTGGCTAGGCATGTGCCTGATAAACTATTTCTTTATGCCCTATCATTGGACTTGCATTTGTTGTAGCCTTCATTTACCTTTAATTTTCAGCATTTGTTGCTGTTTCACCAAAAATAAGGGTCTTAATTGCCCAAAAAATGTCAGGCATAATTATTATTGCAAATGTTGATGAATATCTGTTTCTCCTAATTAATTACTAATGATTAGTATCTAGAGAAGCTCTTTTCTCTAAGTTTTGCTTTTCTTGTAAAATAGCACTCAGAAGTTATGAAAGCATTCTTTTTTTTTTCTGTGCTGACTTATTACATCAGTTTTTGCCATGATTCCATGCTATCAAAGTGTCACTGTCATCTATAATTTACGTGCAAAATCAGTCGGCAAAGTTAAATTTACAAGACAAATAAAACTCAATTTTTTTTAAAGTTTAACTTTTTTTAATATTTATTTTATTTATTTATTCCCTTTTGTTGCCCTTGTTGTTTTATTGTTGTAGTTATTATTGTTGTTGTCGTTGTTGGATAGGACAGAGAGAAATGGAGAGAGGAGGGGAAGACAGAGAGGAGGAGAGAAAGATAGACACCTGCAGACCTGCTTCACCGCCTGTGAAGCGACTCCCCTGCAGGTGGGGAGCCGGGGTTCGAACCGGGATCCTTATGCCAGTCCTTGTGCTTTGTGCCATAAAACTCAATTTTTATAAAAGTTATTATTTGAGTGCATACCTATGAAACTTTTGCAATAAATAACACTGTTTCTTAATCAGCATAATTAGTCAATTAATGACAAGTAAATGAGATACAACCAGACTTATTCCTTCTTCTCTGGGCTCCACAGCCTGAGACATTCAAATTGCATATTTCTGATATTGAGGAGACATTTCATTCCTTAAAACATCTGCTTCGGGAATCAGGTGGTAGCACAGTGGGTTAAGCGCACGTGGCGCAAAGCACAAGGACTGGTGGAAGGATCCCAGTTCAAGCTTCCAGCTCCCCACCTGCAAGGGAGTCCCTTCACAGGCATTGAAGTAGGTCTGCAGGTGTCTATCTTTCTCTCCCCCTCTCTGTTTTCCCCTCCCCTCTCCATTTCTCTCTGTCCTATCCAACAATAAAAACAGCAATAATTACAACAAAAAAAAAAGGCAACAAAAGGGAATAAATAAGTATTAAAAGAATCTGCTTATAAGTTTATCTGTGAAAATAATCACTATTTATTAAGTTCTATGTGTAAGTGTGAGGTTAAAATAAATAATGTTGATGTGACACATCTGAGCTTTCTGGTATATTTCTTGAAAAATATAAATTGAGCTTATTTTTATTTAATATATATGCTTCATCAAATCAAGTATAGAACACGTAAAAACATAATTTTATTGATTTTTATTTGTTTTGAATATTGGTTTGAAATATGATTTCCTTATGAAGAAAATTAGTGGTAGTCATGACATCGAATGGGAGGTGTCATAGCACTGGAGAAAGACCTAGACCTCTCTCTCTGTCTCTTTAGTTGAATGAAAGTTCAGTTGGAGCAATGAAAACATGTATTGTGCTGTTGCTTTTCCAGCCATGACATCATCTCCCCAGACAATAACTTGGATCCACCTGCATATCGGATTTCAGGCTCAGGAAAAAAAAAAAACTTGTATAGCCACAGGCACTTTGGAATATAACTAAAATATGCTTACTTGCTATCTACAAAATGGAGGACCCCCCCCCCAACTCTTCATCTGCACTATTCCAGCCTTTAGGTTCATGATTATTCAACAATTTGTTTGGCTTTGTATGTTAACTCTCTTTTCAGCCACCAGGTTCCAGATGTTAGCGTGATGCCAACCAGACTTACCTGTACAGATGACCCCACCAATGTGTCCTGGAGCTCAGCTTCCCCAGAACCCCACCCTTCTAGGGAAAGAGAGAGGCAGGCTGGGAGTATGGATAGACCAGTCAACACCCATGTTCATCAGGGAGGCAATTACAGAAGCCAGATTTCCACCTTCTGCATCCCACAATGACTTTGGGTCCATACTTCCATAGGGATAAAACATAGAAAAGCTATCAGGGGAGGAGATAGGATACGGAGTTCTGGTGGTGGGAATTGTGTGGAGTTGTACCTGTCTTATCCTATGATTTGTCAATGTTTCCTTTTTATAAATAAATTAAAAAAGAAAAATAAATGCAAAAACTGAGAAAAAAAAGTTCAAATAATTACTATACACAAACTAATTCATTCCCCCTTCACAGTTGCTCTAATATTAACATCTTGCATTTGTGTGGTATATTGACACAATTAAAAAAAAAGAAAGTTCATAGCTTAAAAAGCTGCAGGTTTTTTGTTTCTTTTGTTGTTGCCTGGCCATCACTGCTCTAGGCTGCCTTTTTTTTCTTATGTAAATAGAGAAAGATATCTCAACATAGAAATTTTCTCCAGTTTGCACGGGGTGTGTGAAATCTAATCTAGATCAATCCTGTGCAAGGCAACACAAATGTAATATTCAGGTGAGATATTCTGCCTTCTCTATTTGTATTTTAAGTTTGATGAGTTTCCATAAATATATGCATGTTTCCAGAACTGTACAGAATAATTTTGCACTAAGTATCTCCTTTTCCCCATATATCCAGAATTTCCCAAACCTGTAACATTCACTGTTATTTTTATTATTTTCAGTTATGTCCTAATTAAGAATGGCATATAAAAATCCCAGAGGTTATAAATAATAGGAAAGCTATCAGGGGGAGGTCCAGTGGTGCAATCGATTAGCATGCGGTACTTATACAGGAAAGCTATCAGGGGAGGGGAGGGGATATGGAGTTCTGGTGGTGGAAAATGTGTGGAGCTGTATCGCTCTTATCCTATGGTTTTGTCAGTGTTTCCTTTCTCATCAATACAAATTTAAAAAAAGTAAAGTCTTCTAAATAAGATTTAAAAAGAAAATCTAAAGTCTATTACACCCTGTTAAAATATTCTGTCAGAATTCTAAAATTACCTCATATCCTGTTATATAGAACATTTTCAGCGATGTCTCTCAACTATTTGTTGCCATTGAGCCACTGTTTCTATTCTCTATCTGAAGAATCTCAAAAAATAAACAGTTAAGTGGAAAATATCAATAGATATGTTTAAAAAGGAATGACACCATATGCGAACTTTAAAGAATGACTTACTTATCTAGTAATATTCTTTTCAAGTTCCTCCATATCATTTGATATTATGATGACTTTTTACTACTGAAGAATACTCTACTGTATACATATATTACTGTTTTCCATTTATTTATTTAATAAAATAGTAGTTATCTCTTAATTTGAAAAATTATAAAATAAGTTATATCAATTTCAGTGCAGATTCTCTGTGTGAACATAAACTTTCTAATTAGGTAAATATGAACAAACACAATTTCTATATCATATTAGAGTATCATTAAGTTTATGAGAAATTTTGAAAGTCTTTTCCAAGATGGTTATACTTCTTCATATTTCCAAACGCAAAGAATGAAAGTAGCTGATTATTTATGTCCTTGCCAGCCATGAGTTTTGTCAATGTTTTTGACATTTTAATAACTATGAAGTGGTATCTAATTATTGTTTTAATTTGAAACCCACTAATGTTATATTATACTCAATATTTTTCAATATGCTTATTTTCAAGTACACATCTTCATTAGTGTAATATAATTATTACTTTGGCCCATTTATATCAACTTTTTTCTCTAGGTTTATCATTGCATCTCAGTATCTGCACACCCAATGGCCATTTTTTTCTTTACTTTTTGTGGAGATAGAAATTGAGAGGAGAGAATAGAGAGAGAAAGAAAGAGACACCTGCAGCACTGCTCCACAACTCAGGAAGCTTTTCCCCTGCAGATTGGGACTGTCCCCTTGTTTTATTTCCTAAGTTCCATATATGAGTGAAATCATTCAATATTTGCTTTGCCTTTCTTACATGTGTGTAGCAAGATAATTTCTTTGCACTTATATATTTATTTATTTATTATAGAGATAGAAAGAAATTGAGTGGGGAGGAAGAGATAGAGAGGTAGAGAGACAGAGACACCTGCAGCCCTGCATTACCATTCATGAAGATTTCCCCCTGCAGGTAGGGACCCTGGTCCTTGAGCACTGTATGTGTGTGCGCCATCACATGCTCATTTCTTGTTTCCCTCCTATTTTAGCAAATATCAAGATTTATTATTTTTTCTGAAAGCCAGGAAGTATCCCTTATGACAAATACATCCATAGTATCTTATTCACTCTTCTCTCATTGGACAACTAATTTGTTTCTAAATCTTGATTATTGTAGAAAGGCTTCAGTGACCATAGGGATACACATATATTTTCAGATTTGTTTTTTCATGTTCTTCAGATAAATGGCCAGTAAGTTGTATATCTTGCACATTAGCACACTGTCTTCATATTGGTGAGTTCGACAAGTTTGCAAAAGTCCGACATCAGGGCTTTTTGTAATTTTCAAATATTTTCTCTCAGCTTGTACCTTGTGTTTTCATTCACTTTTTTGTGATTTGTAAATAATTTTATGCTAAAATATTTATTGGGGGTTAATGGCTAACAGCATAGTTTCTGGATCATGTACAGCAAACCTATAGCCAACATCTTCAATGGTGAGAAGCTGAAAGCATCCTCACTCATATCAGGTACTAGACAGGGCTGCCCACTATCACCATTAATATTCAACATAGTATTGGAAGTTATTGCCATAGCAACGAGGCAAGAAAAATAAATTAAAGGGATACAGATTGGAAGAGAAGAAGTCACCTAGTTGGTGACTGGTCCTTGTTCCATACTCCCAGAGAGATAAAGAATAGGAAAGCTTTCAATGGAGTGGATAGGATACAGAGTTCTGGTGGTAGGAACTGTGTGGAATTGTACCCCTCTTATCCTATGGTTTTGTCAATGTTTCCTTTTTATAAATAAAAAAATTTTAAAAAGAAATTAAAAAGAAGAAAAAAAAAACCCGAGAAGATAGGGTGGGGATAGATAGCATAATTGCTATGCTAAGAGATTCTCATGCCTGAGGATCTGAAGTCTAAGGTTCATTTCCCTGAACCACCCATAAGCCAGAGCTGAGAAGTGCTGAGGGAGATAGATAGGTAGATAGACAGACAGACAGACAGACAGACAGACAGAACTGATATTTTATTTTACTTTAATAGAGAGAATATGAACAGATACTTCATTCTACTTTAATAGATGGCATACCAGTACATAAAGAAATGTTCATTATTGCTTATGGTAGGAGAAAAGAAAAGTAAGACAATCATAAGATACCATCTCACACCTGTGAAAATACTTAATATCAAGGAGCACTGAGTAAGTATTGACAAGGGTGAAGTGAAAAAAGAACACTTTCACACCATTGCTGGAAATTTAAATTGTTCCAATTCTTTTTTTTTTTAAATTTTTTATTTAAGAAAGGATTAATGAACAAAACCATAAGGTAGGAGGGGTACAACTCCACACAATTCCCACCACCCAATCTCCATAACCCACCCCCTCCCATGATAGCTTTCCCATTCTCTAGCCCTCTGGGAGCATGGACCCAGGGTCATTGAGGGTTGCAGAAGGTAGAAGGTCTGGCTTCTGTAATTGCTTCCCCGCTGAACATAGGCGTTGACTGGTCGGCCCATACTCCCAGTCTGCCTCTCTCTTTCCCTAATAAGGTGTGGCTCTGGGGAAGTGGAGCTCCAGGACACATTGGTGGGGTCTTCAATCCAGGGAAGCCTGGCCAGCATCCTGGTGGCATCTGGAACCTGGTGATTGAAAAGAGAGTTAACATACGAAGCCAAACAAACAATTCTTACGGAAATGGAACTAGAGAAGACAGAGACTGAATGATCTACCTATGTTATAGAAGCCAGAAATTTAAAGACATTGTTAAATAAAACATTCACAAAAACAAAATATGTGTGGTGTGTGTATGTGTGCTTACAGATATTAGTCAATTATAGAGTCCATATAGGAAGTTTCTGAACTTTAATCTTAGTGGATTAAAGTTCAGCAGTGTATTTTGAGTTTAAATATGTGAACACCCACATTATTGTTAATGTTACAATAATTTACTTTATTCAAGAAATTCCTTTGGTTTTTATCCAATATTAAGTTTAATACTTTGTTTAGAGCCAGATAGAATAAACCTCAAGTTAAAACTCCACTATTTGAACAAGTTATCTTCTTTAACTTGGACTTTCTTCATTTAAAAATGGTAATAAAATATGAATGAAACATTTACTATAAATAAATATATTACAGATATGTATTTTAAAATGTTACATACTTCTTGTTTGTTAAAGTCTTTAAAAAATGTAGTAATGGGTGGGGGTAGATACCATTATGGTTCTGCAAGGAAACTCATGCCTAAGGAATCAAAATTCCCCACACCAATAAAAGCTAGAGCTGAGCAGAGCAGTATTCCATAAAATAAATAAATAAATAAATAAATAATATCATAAATTTAATCACCACTTCTGTTTCTGTTCTCCTTCCAGGTACATAATATTTGTATGAGATAGCCTCTTATTTGAAGTTAGTCCCAAACTTGTATCTTGTGTGACCGAGTAGGATGGTACCGATTATTTGTATTTGAAACAGATAAGATAAAGTTACTTATTCCTTATTATCTTTTAAATATGTCTTCAACTAAAGAAGTTGTATATTTTACATAATGTGATTACTTACGGTAAAATGTTTTCAACATCCAGAATTACAACTACCAGAGAGATGCACCTGTATCTGTAACTGACTTTTATTTTTCACAATCTCCATTTTTTCCATTTTGTTGCTGGTTGTGAAGCGACCCCCTGCAGGTTGGGAGCCAGGGGCTCCACCTGGGATCCTTAAGCTGGTCCTCGCCCTTCGCACCATGCGTGCTTAACCTGCTGCCCCACCATTTGGCCCCACTATAAGTGACTTTTATAAGTAGTAATATATCATTCTAGTTATTGAATTAACAGAAACATGGTTACCTTAATAACCTTTAAACTAATTACAGTAGTAGCAAATTCAGGGACAATTCTTTTTAAGTCCAACATCAAATAATAAATCTCTGAAAAACAAATAATAAGCCCCTACTCTTCCCATCTCAGATATATTCAGTACAATATTGACACTATGATCTTTTTACATTGGAAAAATTCTCCAGATTTAGTGAAAAATTTAATCCCTTATTTTTTAATAACTGGATTTTTTCTTCTAAAAAGGTACTACTTCAGGTAAAGTAAGTTAAATTAGTCCTTTCATTCTTACCAAAGCAATAAAAAAACACAGTTAAAATTCATTTCCATGTAATGTGTAAGGCTTACAAAGTTTAGTGGATAATACAGCCCAAATAAGGAGCTTCTGAACATTAAACTACCTAAAGCTTAAGTTCAGAAATGTATCATATCTTGAGATATTAAGCAAAATATTTAGCCAGATAGTTGTGGATGGATTGCATAATATCTGGAAGACATGTGGACTGAGGTGAATTAATAATTCATTTTCTTCTAACATCTGTTCCATTAAGTTTTACTGTGGACAATAGTCTAAGCTGCTATGATACACAGTAAAATACTTCACAAACTTTTTTTTACATGCACACATGTAAATTAAATGTCTAATATACCTGTTCATGATTATGTTTGTGATAGCAGTGGTACTATGCATCTTTATCTGCAGAGAAAATGTAGGGGCCGGTTGGTGGTGCACCTGGTTGAGTGCACATGTTACAATGCATAAGGACCTGGGTTGGAGTTCCTAGTCCCCACCTCCAGGGGAAAGCTTTGTAAGTAGTGAGGAAGTGCTGCAGGTGTCTCTATTTCTCTCTCCCTCTCAATCTCCCCCTACTATCTCAATTTCTGGCTTTCTCTATCCAATAAATAAAGATAATAATGATGATAATAATAATAATAATAAATGTGGTCAGCAAATATTCAAGATAAATACAATATTGGGTTCTAATTGATATTATATAGAAGAAAAGAATAGATTCCGAGAAACTAGTTTTGAGATATCTAGCTGCTTAATTGTTGAAAATCCTGTACTTTTATCCTTTAGAGTGGCTACAAGAAAAGGTAGGAAGTAGAGGTTTCAATGAGAAAGTATTTAAGAAGTCAAACAGTAAATCCAGAGCCATAGCTCTGATGGAGTAGCCACCTCAAAACAAACTACCCCGGACAACTAGAAAAACACAATAAAAGAACACACCAAACCTTATCAGACTACAGCTGGGTTTTCTGAATGAAATGCCATTTTCTCGAAGCAAAGCCTCTGTGTGGCGAGAAGACAGAAAAGGTGAAAGGGACTGCTATTCCTGGAGTGAAAGCTCTGTGTTCTCTGGACACTAGTACCATCTTGGCAGTCAAACTGTAGGACTTCAGAAAATGAAGAAATTCTGTACTTTTAATTCATTCTCCCATGGACCATCTCAAGGGAGCCTGAGTGCTGAAATGCTCACAAGGACTCATCTGTGTGGCAGAGAAGTAAACTAACGGAAAACTAGAAACAGAACCATACAGAGAGAATTTACATTATCTGATGGCCACAACCTAGAGTCTTTGGAATGAAAGACTACATAACTGAAATGAAGAGATTGCAAAGGTGTAAGAGAGTCCAGTGTGGACTTTGGTGGAGGGTTGGTATGTTGGTGTTGGACATTTTGTGGTGATATTTTATGGAGCCACTGTTTTATCACAACTCCGGGTGCAGAGAGAGAGATCATAGCACCAGATCTTCCTCCATTGCTATAACACCTCTCATGTGTAATCAAGGTAGGAACCTAAATTACAAGTCACATTCCCAGGGACCGGGCTGTGGTACACACAGTACTAAGCAAGTCACATCCTTTACTTGGTGAGACATTTCCCTGGCTCAAATTATACTGCTAAATTATATATTGTATTTTACACCAATATTATCTAAATAATAATTATTATTTTAAAAATCTATTTTTATTTATAAAATAGGAATATTGACAAGACTATAGGATAAGAAGGTTACATTTACACATAATACCTACCCCCAGAGCTCCATATCCAATCCCCTCCCTTGATAGCTTCCCTATTCTTAATTGTTTACAGTATAGTTGTCAGTGTGTGGGTATAATTCCTCATCTCACCTAGACAGGTTTCTTCAAAACACTCTCACTCCAGGACTAGGACCTGAGAGCCTCCCATTCCCCACATCCTCTCTCCATGTACTCTATTCCCGAAGTCCTTTGCTTTCGTGAAATGACTCCTAACCAGTCCAAGTTTTACTTTGTGTTTCCCCTTTCTACTCTTGTTGCTTAAGTTCTGCTCATGTGTAGAATCATTTTATATTTATCCTTCTCTTTCTTCTTCATCTCATCTTGGATGTACCTTGAAGGAATCGTGTCAACATTTATTCTTATAAATAAAAATATAAACAAAACAGAATTTCTAAACATTTAAAAAATTATCAATGGACATAGGATATTGTTAGATTTCTATTGCAAGGCACGGATTTATCAGTTTTTCAGTTGAAGCTAACTAATTTCAAGCTAATGCACCCTAAAATCACCAACATAACTGTAGATAATAACTTCATTATACATCATGAAAAAAAGATGCAATCAGAAAAACGTCTTCATTAAGTCGCATTAATTTTCTCTAGCCTATCAACATCTAGCAACTTTATGTATCCAAAAACATCAACAGCATGATCTGGCACATAATAATTCTATATAATTACACTTTGACTAACTTGCTCATCTTTAGAGAAGATAATTACCTCAATGTTCATATTAGTATACAAGCAAATGAAATATTTAATTTATTTAGTTTTAATTTTTTTATTATTGGATAGAAACAGAGATAAACTGAAGGGGGATAGAGAGAGAGAAAAACAGAGGGGCATCTGCAGCTCTGCTTCACCACTAGTGAAGCTTTTCCTGCAGGTGGGGACAAGGAGCTTGAACTTGGGTCCTTGTGCACTATAATATGTGTGCTTAACCGGGTGCATCACCACCCAGACCCTGCAAACAAATTTTTTTGCCCCCAGGGTTATCGCTGGGACTTGGTGCCTGCATTAGGAATCCACTTCTCCAGGTTGCTATTTTGTTCCCTTTTGTTGCCCTTTTTGTTTATTGTTGTTGTTGTTGATGCTGTCATTGCTGCTGGATAGGACAGAGAAAAATGGACAGAAGAGGGTAATACAGAGATGGGGAGAGAAAGATAGACACCACTACACCACCGCTTTGCCCCCAACAAACAAAATATTTTAAAGAAACAGATTATTAGACAAATGTGGGCAAACTCTGTATAACATTACTCCAAGATATTTCTACTGTAGATTGACATTAGTATTGATCAAATGTTTGATGATTTTGTAAAGTTTGATTCTTTCTTATCAAAATTCATAAAAGAACTATATTTAGAGACTAGGTAGGACATGGCACACCCAGTAGAATGCATACACCACTGTGCCAAAGGACCCAGGTTCGGATTCAACTTCCCAGTATCCACATGCAGAAGGGAAGTTTAATGAGCAGTGCAGAAGTGCTGCATGTGTCCCTTTGTCTTCTACTTCCCTCTCAGTTTCAATCTGTACCCCACAATAAATAAATGTCCCTTTAAAAAGAATTAGATCTCTGTCATTGCTAGGGTTTTATTACTCCTGGTCAACTTTTATAGACAATGACATAAACAGGGGACATATATAGAGAAGTTAGTTTCCACCAGTGCTACAGAGGCTGGGACTCAAAACTGGAACTTTTTTAACCATTCAATCTTTTTATGTACATTAACATCCTAATGATATGTCTTACTTTATAACTCCATCACTTCAGTTATGAATAACATGATTAAATCAATGTAAAATATTTCCTCTCATCTGAATTGCTCACTACTCTTCAGTAAAACAATTTACTGCATAGTCATATATATGTATTTATGAAATTAGGGATATACTAAAAAAAATCCAAGCTTAATTTTTAAGTTAGTTAATTGACTCTACCAATTTCTTAATTATGTCTAAGACTAAAGTTAGGATTCACATACAAATATTTGTATTGAAACATAAAATATGCACCTAAATAATTTTATACACATAAAGTTCTTTTTAAAAATATATCAACTATCTTCATACAACAAAATTATAGCAATTTGGTTTTATGTCCCATATTCATATTACAGCTAAATCTACTTTATGAAAAAATTTAGGGTGACATATTCTGTATTTGTTCCCTCTAAACCAACAAACTTGGGTCCAGATATTTTTCTTACACATATTCACCTACTTTTCTAGCTATACTTTCATGGGAGCATTTAATAGTTTTATTGAAATTATTTGTTTATTTCATATCTTTAGAGATAAGAACATTACAGATACAGGATTTCACTGCTCTCGGCCACTCTTTCATTTAGATAAAGAGACAAAGCATCTCAAACACCAAAGCACCTCCTTCAGTGATAACATTAACTGCCATGTGCTGCCAGAATTCCAATTTGGACCACATAGTTGGCAGGGTGTGAACCTTACTAAGTAATCAGTTTTTTCAGCCTTGAAATTACCTGTTTTACTTCAATGCTATTATCATCCCATCCTAAACCTTAATAGGTAAAAGCAATGGATAGCCTCACTATATTGAAATAAATTATTTTGACATCATAAAAATATATGACTGTTACTTAAGATATTTTTCACCTATAATCAATGAATCATAAGGAGGATTTATTCTGTTATTGACTGCATTTTTAAGGAAATGAATTTCCTTTAATCATAAATAATTGTATAATAGTATAAATGGTTTGTTTGGTAATAAGCATGGCCTGGGTTAAAACCTTAGCACCACATGGGAGTTTTTATAGCACTGGGTGAAGCTCCAATGCTATGGTGCCTCTACTTCTCTCTGTGTCTCTTTCAGTATGAGACAGAGAGAGTATAAAAAGTCAGCCGAGAAGCAGAGCAGTCAGCCATGCACAAGATCTTAGACCCCAATAACAAAAAAGTCACATCATGTACATGTAGTCACAGATTAATCACCTTAATAATACAATAGGGTGGATGTTCAAAGTCATATTACCACTATGCCTTTGCTTGTTCACCTGTTCACCATTCTTACAACTTCAGAACATCTATACTGATTACTTTTCTGATATCACATCTAACAATCACTATTGTCAGAATGCTAGATATAGTATTACAGCAGTCTGTAACTCCTATGAAACATTTTATGCTGACTCACTGCAAACTACTGTGCACTTTTGGTTTAAGGTATCTGTTTTCCCCCAGCTTCTGGGTATGTGTACATATGCCCCATCTCATGGACCCTGATCTATATCTATGTTTTGACGTTTGTTAAGAAGTGTACCGCCAGAAATAGACCTACTAGCTTTTTCCAAAACAGAGACCCCAAATCTTCACCTGCAATATTCCAGCCTTTAGGTTCATAATTAGTCAAGAATTTGGTCTGTTTTCTATCTTAACTCTTTTTTTATTATCTTTTTTTAATGGATAGAGAAAGCCAGAAACCAAGAGAGAAGGGTGGTAGAGAGGGAGAGAGACACCTGCAACCCTGCTTCACCACTCGTAAAACTTTTCCCCTGAAAGTGGGGACTGCGGGGCTTGAACCTGGATCATTGCACATTGTAATAGGTGCACTCAACCAGGTGTGCCACCATATGGCCTCTTAACTTTTTGAGTTACCAGGTTCCAGATGATACCATGATGCCAACCAGACTTCCCAGGGCAGACAACCCCACCATGTATCACGGAGTCCCACCTTCCCACATCCCTGCCCCACTAGAGAAAGAGAGACAGGCTGGGAGTATGGATCAACCTGTCAATGTCCATGTTCAGAGGGGAATCAATTACAGAAGCCAGATCTTGCACCTTCTTCACCTCACAATGACCCTCCATTCCCCCAGAGGGTTAAAGAATAGGAAATCTATCAGGGGAGGGAATGGGATATGGAGTTCTGGTGGTAGGAATTATATGGAATTGTATCCCTCTTATCCTATGGTCTTGTCAGTGTTACCATTTTATAAATAAAAACCTAATATCTATATCTAAATCTAAATCTAGATATAGACATAGATATAGATAATAAAATGGACCCACTAAAAAGTCTACCAAGAGCTGTGGAATCATGTAAGCATGAAACTAAAGGGAAAAAAATCCTGTGTAAAAATAAGTAAGAAATTTGTAAAGTTTTCTTAGTTACATAGTGATGACTCAAGACAAGTTTGCTACTGCTGCAAAGTGGTATAAAAGTACCCCAGTTTCACAGAATCCAATTATAGAGAGATGAATAATTGTGCCCAAATGTCAACAACTGTACTGTAAACAAATATTTCCCAAATAAAATGATTTGGAGTAAAGGAAATCAATTTCCACAATTTTATTTGTGTTGATTTGATATATCAGGTAAATAGATATTTTAGTTCATTTGATGAGTAAGTGAAACATACACATAGTAAAACTTTCACTACTGTGTGTTGTCTAATAACAGAAGTAAAAAGAGCTATAACCTGGCTGACAAAACAGCTCACTTGGGTAGTATACTTCTACTGCTGTGTCTAGGACTCAGGTTCACATCCAGCCTCTGTCACATTTGAGGAAGCTTTGGCACTGTTATATATTTCCCTCTCTCTGGCTTTCTATTTCCTTCTTTCTGTTTCTATCTGAAAAGGTCTGCCTCGAGTAGTGAAGCCCTGTCAATGACTAAAGAACAAAAACAGAAACAGTGACAGTTGTATTGTTGTGTCTCACCACCAGAATCTTTAAGAATACAGTTTCATGATGGTTAGGGTTGTTACATAAATAAATTGCATAGGAAATGTTGAAAATGCTTTACAGTAAAAATGTTATCATGCAAGTATGCATTACATGTTCACATAATATTATAATTATATACACTCAAAATATGCTTGTTCTTTTAATACTTTTGTTAACATCTAGGCAAAAATATCATTATATAACAATGGTACTTAGATTTTTAAAAAGGAATACAAATGAGCTTTTCTTCTGATTAATGATTTTCACTTTTTCTATTTAAAGAAAAAACTAGGAATATGGAATATATTTTTCTTGTTTTCATAGTTAGCAGAGCAGAATTTCCTTACGCAACTGTATTTCAATTATTTATCTTCATCATTCTTACAGAATCTTCTCCATTAATGTGCTTGTATTTTATCATATTACTTTGATGTGAATCTGAAGATGAGAAGAAAAGTAAAGATACTCTTCTTTATGAGACAATGTGGAAGTAAGTACTCGTTAGTAGCATAATTTCTATGAGCCTTAAAGGATTACCATGACTGTTGGTTTTTGATGTGACATTCCTCAGCATTTTTATGAGTGCAGAAAATAATAGACATACTCAAATTACAAATTCAGTTTTCTACGGAAATGAATTAAATTACTGAACTGTTTACAACTAACCACAGTGACTATTTATTTTCTTGAAACAGGGTTTTTGTGCAGTGAACAATGTTTTAGTAATGTTTGCAAGCCTCAAATTTGGAAAGGCGTTACTTCACAAATAATCTTCACCCCCCTCCATTTTTGAAGTTTGAAGAAACATAATCCCTGGTCATTCCATTAATCAGACTCAATAGTGCACATATGCTGTTATCCATCTGCTGAAAGCTGTCATCAAGTGAAATTACCATGTAACTAGATTACAGAATTTTTTGGCATGCCTGCAGCATAACCTGCCTTCTGTTTCAGGCTATAAAGTAGAAGATTGGTGTTTTTTCCTTCCTTTTTAAGATGAGTTTATATGCCTCGTGTACTAGACATTCAAGACATTTGATCATCTAGTATTTTTTTGAATTTCAGTTTTCTCAGAGTGCACAAAGGTTTGTTTAGATTTGCTAATGTTTTTATAGCTTTATTTAGTTAGTTGTCAATGGGCATCACCACTCCTGGCCAACTTTTGATTTTCTTTTCATATGGAAAAAAGACAGAGGGAGTTTGACAAAGAAAGGAAGATATCAAAGAACCTAAGCTTCCACCAGTGTGATGGGAACCAGGGTCAAACCTGAGTCATATGCATGCGTACTAGCAAAGTAAGATATTTTAGAAAAGAAGTTTAAGTACTGGACAAATAAGAGAGTTTACTTGGGAGAATGACTAATTTGTCATGCATATACTCAGGTTTGAGTCCAGTGATATTGGGTAGTAAGCCAGCTCCCCCGGCTTAAAGCTTCTGTCTCTAATCCTGCTTAACTAAGCACCGGCATGCCTGAAGAGCATTGGTTTGATCCCACTTAAAGCTGCGGTCTATTTACATAAACCACTGTTAACTAAGCACCACCCTCCTTCCAGGGCATTGGTTTAATTCCCACTGGTTCATGATGTCTTTTTGCCTTGCCCCCTCTCCTAGTACACCCTGATCTCCACCAGTCTTTTTTTGCTCCACCCTCTCTATGTCACATCCTGTTTCTACCCTACTTGGCTAGTATATATAAGGACAGGATAGTGATTAGGGAGGGTGGAGTAAAAAGAAATTGGTGGAAATCAGGGTGTGACAAGGAGATGGGGTGGAGCAAAAAAACATCATGAACCAGTGGGGATTAAACCAATGCCCTGCAGGCAGGGTAGTGCTTAATTAACAGTGGTTATGTAAATAGAATACAGTGTTAATCAGGGGGGATGAAACCAATGAAACAGAAGGGGTTTTAGAAGCATACCAACACAATTCCACCTTACTTGGGGGCAGCTTTAGTACTACAGTGTCTCTCTCTCTCTCTCTCTCTCTCTCTCTCTCACACACACACACATTTCATTTCTCTCAGTCCTATCCAACAACAACAACAATAACTACAACAATAAAATAAGGGCAACAAAAGGGAATAAATAAATAAATAAATAAATAGATATCAAAAAATCTTTTTAAAAAAAGGCTTTCACAGAGTAATCCACTGTCTATTCAGAATTTACACAGGAGATAGTTCTTTTCCAGGAAAAAAAAAGACTGTGCCCTGGCCCTCCATCCTTAGGACTATTGGACAGTTCTGAAAGATAGCCACTTACTACAGGCATGAACCATAACAGGTTGTTTCATTGTGTCCTTATATCTTGAACTTTCCAGTTTCTCTATGGGGATGTGATTTATTTGAATAGTGGTATATGTGTGTATGTATTTGCTCAAATTTATCCTAGATGTTCTCCCTCAAATTTATCCTTGAAGCCATTGTTCATTGTGATATGCTGTTATACACTCCTATGCTTTTGTACTGAAAGGGATAAAATAGAAATTATACCTACCAGTGTCTAGAGTCCTCTCCCCAAAGGTTTTACTGATGTTTTGCTATGGCACTCTAGTTTAATCTCTCTAATTGTTCAATTGCATTTTGAAATTATTGATACTGACCATATAGCACAAATTAAAATCTGTCATTTTCCCTATGGTGCCTGAGTTACAGCTAATCCTTATACCCTATTTATGAAGACCGTCATGGTCCCCCTAGGACTGATAGTGCATATAGACAAGCAGTGTGTGCTACTTTGAATTTGGCTACTATTCTCATTCCTTTTTTCACCAAGATGATAACCCATGTTAAATGATTTGCTATTTCTCTGGTACAAGTATGGTTATCATACTTTAATGCCTAGACTGGCAAGGTATTACTCCTGACTCCCCTCACCCCATGGATGTTTATCTCAGAAGACTTTCTAGCAAATAATTCTGGCAAATGAATGTTTCACACATCCCTCAGATTGTAAATTGGAATTTGTTTCTGTCTCTTTGGACACTGTTACAGGCTTAATAACCACGTGTCACACAGAAGGCAACCTATGTTTGTGAACACTTTCTTTGCCTTTGTTGCTAAAGGTATTCCTCATAGTAGTAGACTGACAATGGCCTTAAATATGTCTCTATATTATGGCTTATTCCTTCTAAGCATGTAATTGGTATGCCTTACTATCCCAGTATATGAGAAATTGTAGATTTGACCTCACATTCTGTGGTCATCAGTAGGAACATTCCAAGCCTTTTAAGGATACAGGGATGCAGAGGTCACATAGGCTCCCAGATCAGATCAAATTGATGGGGTTTACAGTCAACAATATTTATACAACTTTACCATATTTGGGAGCTACTCTTTTCCTAGATCCAGCCTTCTGGTCATTTTTCCAGCAAGGACATCATCTCCCCAGACAATAGTTAGTATCCACCTGCATATCAGATTTCCAGCTCAGAGAAAACAAACAAACTAGTATAGCCCTTTGGAATATAACTAAACTATGCCTACTAGCTATCTACAGAATGGAGAGCCCCCTCCGCAGCTCTTCATCTGCACTACACCAGCATTTAGGTTCATGATTAGGTAACAACTTGTTTGGCTTTATATGTTAACTCTCTTTTCAGCCACCAGTCTTCAGATGTTAGCATGATGCCAACCAGACTTCCCTGGACAGACAACCCCACCAATATGTCCTGGAGCTCTGATTCCCCAGAACCCCACCCCATTAGGGAAAGAGAGAGACAGGCTGGGAGTATGGATATACCTGTCAACCCCCATGTTCAGCCGGGAAACAATTACAGAAGCCAGACATTCCACCTTCTGTACCCTATAATGACCCTGAGTCCATACTCCTAGAGGGTTAATGAATAGGGAAGCTATCAAGGGGGGGGGATAGGATATGGAGTTCTGGTGGTGGGGACTATGTGGAATTGTACTCCTCTTATCCTATGGTTTTGTCAGTGTTTTCTTTTTATAAATAATAATAATAATAATAAAAGGCATATTCTCAAACATAAATAGAATACAGAGAGATTTATAAATTTTAATTTTTGCACTGTATAATTCTAATCAGATGCTGCTAAATGTTACTTTTCTCCACAGAGTTTCTATTCTTTCTCCAGCAGACACCTCATGATTTGTCTAGCCTCTTTGTGACTAAATGAAATAAGATTACTAACTTAAGGTATAAGGTAGGTTTGTGTTAGTTTATAATTCACAGGTTTGGACACATGCTGAGCAGTTAAAACTTTCATCTGCAAATTCCTCACAAGAAAACGACAAGCTGAAGCCTAGATTCTAGCACTTTGACACCCTAAATACACCATGATTCCCACACCCAGAAGCCACCTGAACTCTGGGTTACCATTGTTAGTTCCTGGTCTGAGTTTCCATAAGTATTGGGTCGTTTCTGGTTTAGACACAGATCCCAGACCAAAAGACATTTAGGCTAAAAGGGCCTTGATCTGATACGCAATTACTGTTACCACACTTTTGGGGGCAAAATTAAGATTTACAGAGGGAATGTCAGAAGGACAGAATTTGCTCATTCTCCTACACTCATACAGACTCTGTACGTCTTATCTGTGCTTATACTAAGAAATGGGGAATTGCAGTGACACAACCTGTGAATAAGGACTTTGAACTTGATTAGTCTGAGGATGAACTGTGAGAATATAAATAGCATATGGCTGAGGTCAGGTTGATGGACTTATTTAAACCAAGTTATTTAACTTGCAGGCAGCTGGAGTATGGCCCTTTTTTCCACAGCTCCTTCTGTTCCTGCACTCCACACTCCTGGCTCCCTGTTTTCTTACATGCACACGGTCCCACCATGATTGCTCTTCCAAGACTTGGACAAATGAAGCTGAAATTTGGTAATTAAATTATCTCATGTGCCTGGCCTATTCTTACCTCTGCCAATAATTGCTTATTTTGCTGTATCTAAAATATACTGTTCCATACCACAGTGTAATAAACCTCAATTGTTTTGAACCCCTGCGGAGCCATGCTTTTGCTCTTTTTTTTTTTTTTTTTGCCTCTAGGGTTATTGTTGGGGCTCTGTGCCTGCACTACAAATCCACTGCTCCTGGAGGCCATTTTCACCATTTTTGTTGCCCATGTTACCTTTTGTTGTTATTGCTGCCATTGTTGTTGGATAGGACAGAGAGAAATAGAGAGAGGAGTGGAAGATAGAGGAGGAAAGAAAAGATAGACACCTGCAGACCTGCTACACTGATTGCGAAGCAACCCCCGCTGCAAGTGGGGAGCCAGGGGTTCGATCCCGGATCCTTATGCCTGCCTTTGTGCTTTGTGCCATGTGTGCTTAACCTGGTGTGCTACAGCCCAGCCCCTCAAATCCTTTTTTAAATAACAATATAAAATATTTTTAAAAATAAAATTAATGGTCTGTGATATAGACTTGAATATATTTAGTAAAAAATGGAATAGGGAAATACATATTTGCAAAATATGGGACAAAAGGGTGTTATGTAAAGTGCCTTCAGAAAGAAATTAAGGTTCAATCCTTTCTTCATTTTCTTTTCATAAATCATATGCATTACAATTAACACTGCTCCTAATATCATATATAAATTTGAGATGTGGGGTCCACATGGTTGTACACATGGTTAAATGCATATGTTAGCATACTCAAGGACCCAGTTTCAAATCTTTGCTCCCCATATGTAGGAGTGACGCTACATATAAAATAGGTTTACAGGTGTCTATATTCCTCTGTTCCTCTTTGTTGCCCTACTGTTTATTTTCTCTATGTGCTATTAAATAAAATAGAAAAAAATGGAAAAAATGGCCACTGTGAGTGGTGGCTTTGTCATGCTGTTACTGAGCCCCACTAGTGACAATAAAGAAATTAAGATAAAGAAAAAAAAAAGAAGAAATTCAGATGTTTTCAAAGACTAGGAGTCAAAGAGCAAATTTGTTGGAGGACTAATTTTAAAAAAATATTTATTTATTTATTCCCTTTTGTAGCCCTTGTTGTTTTACTGTTGTAGTTATTGTTATTGATGCCGTTGTTGTTGGATAGGACAGGGAGAAATGGAGAGAGGAGGGGAAGACAGAGAGGGGGAGAGAAAGATAGACACCTGCAGACCTTCTTCAGCACTTGTGAAGCGACTCCTCTACAGGTGGGGAGCCAGGGGCTTCAACCAGGATCCTTATGCTGGTGCGTGCGCTTTGCACCACATGCGCTTAACCCTCTGTGCTACCGCCCGACTCCCTGGAGGACTAATTTTAAATTCTATCTAATCTGAGGAAAATTACCTTCAATTATACCACTGGTTCTATGAGAGAAGTTTATTCTAAATTCTAAATTGCTGATAAGCAATTAAATTTTAGAACACAAAATGTATGTCAAGTCAAAACACATGTAGTATCTGTACATTAAATTATAGTATGTTTAGTTTCCTATTCACTTTTTAGTTACATTATTATAATACATATAATTTTAAACGGAGTAACAAGTGTAAAAATATTTGTTATATGATGTCATTAATTTAACTATTATGTTTTGTTGTTCTGAAACAAAAAAAATGTCATGATTTATTTTTTTCTGCAGATTAAAGTTTAAATATCAGGATGAATAATATAAAGAGGAAGATAATAACCTTTTTAAAACCCCAAAGAAAAATGAATTCTATCACCCAGTTTCAAATATTTGACAAATCTCTGAATACAAGCCAAGAGAAAATAGGTGTCATTGTAAATTGCTACGTTTTTTTTAAGAATTATTATTACAAAGTTTTAGAGTATATTTTTTGCTTTTAATATTCTACCCTAAATGAAGGCTTTTGTTCAGTGTTTGAGATTGCTCCTCTCCTCTGATAAACTTAATTTTCCTTTGATTGAATTCAATTATGATTGTATCCCTCTTACTCTTCTAAGTTTTAAAAATATGCTTTTGAAACACTTTGGTTTATTGTAACTCTAATTCATATTGAGACTCCAGAATACACAAAGCACTTTGAATAATACTAATTTTATAACTCAGAGTTCAAAAAATATATTAAATGCTTTATTAGAAAAAATGTTTAAGAAATAGGTAGTCAATATTTAATATTGAAATGTTCTACTCAAGTGGCAATTCGGCAAAAAGTACTTTGTTTCATCTTTTGATATTTAAAAATGTTCTGAAATGTAGTGGTATCTCGTTGCTTTCTAATTTGTATTTTTCAAACAATCAGTGACTTGGAGCACTTTTCCATATATTTGTTGACATTTTTAACCTCTTCTGTGGTGAATATTCTGTTCATATCATCCCCCCATTTTTGGATGGGGTCATTTTTTTCTAGTTGCTGAGTTTGTTGAGCTCTCTATATATCTTGGTTATTAACTTCTATTCTGATTTATGGCCTATAAAGTTCTCCCATTCTGTAAGGGGTATCTCTGTTAGGGTGGTGGTATCTTTTGCTGTGAAGAAGATTTTTAATATGCTGTAGTACCATTGGTTTATTTTTGTTTTAATCTTCTTTGTAATTGGATTTGTATTATTAAAGATTCCTTTAAAATTTTGACAGAAAAGAGTTCTGCCAATATTTCCCTCTAAATATTTGGTAGTTTCTGGTCTAACATCGAAGTCCTTAATCAACTTGGAATTTATTTTTGTGTTTTGTGAAATATAGTGTTTCAGTTTTATTCTTCTGCATGTTTCAATCCAATTTCTCCAGCACCATTTGTTGAAGAGATTCTCCTTTACTGTTGGACTATGTGATAGCTTGGTAGAGCATAGGGGAGTTTTCCCATCCTTGGATGGAGGTCTGGATAGACACCCCGCTTGTTAGTCTCTCTCGTCATAGAGGTGAGCCAAGCGGGAAAAAGTCTCCTAGACTAAGCTTGCCTTGTTAGTCTCTCAAGCCCACAGAGACCTCAGTACTTCTCTCCATTAACTGCAGGCCACATGGCCACCTACTTTAAGATTCACTTACTCAAAGTTCACAGAGGAGAACACACCTTATCACACACTTCTAGCAGTGCCCTTTGATGTCCTTAATTTGCTTATCTTCTCTCTATCTTGCCTTAACTGGTTCAAGCCCTCTCCTCCCCTCAAATGCCTTTGGGTAATTAAATGCCTGCATCAGAAGACTAATTATCTTGACCTTTATGTATCTGTATCAATTCTTGTCATTCCAGCCCCCTACCATAGGGGCAAGCTGACCTTTAAGAAACCTGTAATTTCTGACATATTTGAATAATGTTCCTTGTTTGGTTTTCTATTTAAACCTTTGCCTACCAGCTAATAAATGAGATCTAAGATCTGAGATCTGAGCATGCTGCAGGTATCCCCGGTGTCTTTACTTCCTGTCATCCCTTGCACGAGAGAGAAAGAAACAGTCTGTTATCTTTCTCCTGGAGATCACCCCACCAGAAAGCCGACATTTTCCCATTTAATAGTCTGGGCATCTTTGTCAAAGATTAAATGTCAGTAGGTGTGGTGCCTCTCAATTCTATTCCACTGGTCTGTGTGTCTATTCAGGTTCCAATACCAAGCAGTTTTGATCACACTGGTCCTATAATATAATTGGAAATCTGGGAGTGTGATGCCTCCAGTTCTCTTCTTTCTTCTCAAGATTGTTTTGGCAATTCTAGGTATTTTATGGTTCCAAATAAACATCTTTAGCTTTGCTCTATTCTCATAGAAAATGTGTTTGGGATCTTGAAGGGGATTGCATTAAATTTTATATGGTTCAGGGTAGTACATTCATTTTGATGATGTTAATTTTACAACCTGTGAACATGGGGTATCTTTGCACTTCTTTGTGTTTTTTTTAATTTATAAAAAGCACACAGTGACAAAACCATAGGATAAGAGGCGTACAACTCCTCAACTAGAATTTGATATCCCATCCCTTCCCGACACCTTTCCTATTTTTTAACCCTCTGCGAGAATGGATCCAGGGTTATTATGGGGTGCAGAAGGTGGAATGTCTAGCTTCTGTAATTGTTTCCCCACTGAACATGGGTGTTGGCCAGTTGATCCATACTCCCAGCCTGTCTCTCTCTTTCCCAAGTAGGGCAAGGATCTGGGGAAGCTAAGCTCCAAGAAACACTGATGAGGTCATCTGCCCAGGAAGGTCTGGTTGGCATCATGATAGCATCTTGAACCTGGTGGCTGAAAAAAGACTCAACATATAAAGTCAAACAAACTGTTGACTACTCATGAACCTAAAGGCTGGAATAGTGCAGATGAAGATTTGAGGTCTCTGTTTTGAAAATAACTAGTAGGCCTATTTTAGTCATATTTGAAAAGGCCCATGGCATTACCAGCTTTTTCCTGAGCCTGATCTCTGATATGCAGGTGGACCTAAGTTATTGTCTGGGGAGATGATGACATGGCTGGAAAAATGGTTAGAAAGCTAGATCAGGAAAGAGAGTAGCTCCCAAATATGGGAAAATATATAAATATTATTAACTATAAACCCATTGATTTGATCTGGGGCCCATATTCAGCACAGGAGTCTATGTAACCTCTGCATCCATGTAGGTCTGAGCTCACTTTCTGTGGTCATGAGTAGGAACGTTCCAAGCTGCCCAATTTTAGGACCCATCTTCTTCAGATGGTAAATGGAGTATGTTGTCCAGCCTCCCATCGTAGGATGGAACATTCTCTACCATTGTTGATCTACATTGAAGGCAAGGTCCTATGGGGGCCTACAAAGGGGCCTATTGTGTAGTTACTGATGGAGATGACTAGTGACAATGGAAGAAGGATCTGATCAAAGTTTAGGCCTATCATGTCTGTGTGGAAATCTCAGAACTCCCTGACTAGGGCCAGGATAACATGGTAGCTTGATAGTGACTAAAGAATCATGGTAAAACTATGCCAGTCTTTTGCCCTTATTCAGCTTTTGTAGTCCTTACTGTGATAAGGTGAGCTTTGGAATGAGTGAGGGAAGCATAATAGGAAGTAGGTGAGGAGGGTATCTAGGTCCAAGTAGAAAATATTTCATTTGGAACTTATTGGTATCTTTTTATGTCTTTCTACTTGCTTGTTTTATTTATTGACTCACTGCAGACTATTGTGCACTTTTGCATTCTGGTATATATTTTACAGTAATTTCTGGATACAGCTGTACATATTCCCTATCTCATGGGATCTGGTCTATATCTAGGTTTGGGGACTTTGTTAGGAAGTAAACCACCTGTAATGTAATTAGAGAATCCTATTCTTCTTCTAGCGTTTGCTAGAAAATCCTATGAGAAAGGAAATATCTCACCTGAGTAATGAGTCATAAAGTTAACATTCCACACCTGAAATCTCTGGACATAGTTTGAAGTGAAGTATGCCTAGGTGATACCCATTGCATTGATTACGTTGGGATCAGCAGATGCAGTATCATTTGGTATGAATTCAGAGAAGCATGTAGGAAAGTGACTCTACCTGAGGTTCCAGGACTAAGGGAAATATGGGATTTAAAGAGGAAGTGGAAGGTTCCTGCTGTATTAGGGTTTAAGAAGGCAATAGATAGTTACTGCTGTCATCAAATTATTTGGCAATTGGGTTAACTTTGAAAATCCCATTGTTAGGATTTACTGTATCATTCATGACATCATCATAATTTATGTCCTTTGATATTATATAACTGTGTCTTATAAAATAATGCCACCGGTTGCTTATTTTCTCCTTGGTCTAAGCTTTTAGAAAATTCAACATTTAAAAGAGCAAGTAATTATTAGAAATGTAAACAGGGTCAACCAGGAATACCAAAGGAGATAATTTGGGACTGCAACAAGGCAGGACTAGAATGACTTCAGGAACCCACAGAATAACTGTTGAGTGCAAACACGTGTGTCTCCTGGATAGAGAGGAGCCTAAGGAGAGATTGAGTGGCTGGTAACAGTCTGGCAATTTACCAGTTGAGGCACCAACTCCAGTCTTTTTTTACCAAAAAACTGCTGAAGGGAGGAGAGGACTCCCCTAAGACTCACCAAATGCAACTGTGAGTTTCCATTGCTACTGCCCTCAGAGGCTGGAGCAGCGGTGTGTGTGTGTGTGCGTGTGTGCGTGTGTGTGTGTGTGTGTGTGTTTGTGTGTGCTGACATCTGGGAACAGAGAACTGATCAGGTAACTCAGGAGAAGACCAAAACCTCGGTGGCCTAGCAGTGGAGTTGTATAGTGGGAGCCTTTCCACATTGTTCTCGTCCTGAGAACATGGTCAATAATTGCCTCAGAAACTATAGACTATAAACAAGACTTATATAGAAACTAAAGGCTCCAGCAGAACTGCCTGGCTTGGCAGAGAAGCTGAATTGAGTCCAGAGCTCTGGATCCTTGGGTGTGAGAGTCTTCTTGCATAACCACAGTGCTATCTCTCCCCCAACTTGCTTTATCTCTTGGTCAGGAGTGAGTGATTAAGCTAAAAAGCCTACTTATAATTTAAAAACCCTCAGGCTCCCATAGCCTATAGGGAAGAAAAAGAACAAAAGAGGCTTTAACAGCCTCTGTTCTCCAAGTCAGGGATTGAAATAATATTCAAACAAGTGTCCACAACTGTGAATTCTTTAAGTACCTTACCTAGACTCAAGTCAATCCAGGCAAGAGTGATGAGTAATTTGAAAAGTACTGAGAGAGGGACCTCATAACATACTACAGAGAATGTTTAAACCAACAAGAAGAAATATTGGATAAATGAACCAGGACAAGAGTCCAGCTAAAAGCAGCCTAAAGATTGAATCAAAAAATAGTGAAGTCAGCATCCAAACACTAGTTAAGGAAATGGTCACACAAGTGAGTAAAAAGTTTGAAAGAACTGTCATCAGAAATGCAGAAACAACAAAAGATACTCTGGAAGAAAACACTAGTTATATCAAGATCATTAGAGAGCTGAAATCTAAAATAGCTAAGCTAAGAACACAAGTACCTGAACAAGCTAAAACAGTATCAGAACAAGGTAAAAAAATAGATCAACTCCAGGAAACAGTAGAGGGGAGAGACAATAGAATATATGAGGCTGAATACAGAATTAGAAAATTCAAAAATGAATTATAGACAACTATAAAAGAAGTAAAAGATTTCAAAGAGAGGTTAATAAATACTGAAAACAATAGCAGAAACATATGGGGTGACTTCAAAAGAAATAATATATACATTATTGGCTTACTAGAGGAAGAAAGGGAGTGAGGGGAAGAAAGCATTCTTCAGGAAATAATAGCAGAGAACTTCTCTAGTCTAGACAACATAAAAGACAAAGAGGTTCAAGAACTTGGAAGGGTCCCAAACAGAATTAAACCCATACATAAAGATGGCAAGACACATCATATTTAGAATGGAAAGGAATAAGGATAAAGAAAGGATCCTGAAGGCTGCAAGAGAAAAGCAAAGAGTCACCTACTAAGAAAAAAATATAAGATTAGCAGCAGACCAGTAGATATGAGCTCATATTCTGTAGTCACGAGTAGGAACATTCCAACCTGCCCCAATATCAGGAATCATCTTCTTCAAATGTAGCATAGAGTATGTTGTCCATATTCCATTCAGGTCTACATAGATGCAGAGGTCACATAGGCTCCTAAGCTGAATATGGGCCACAGACCAAATCAAATAGATTGAGTTTACAGTCCATAATATTTATACCCCTTTCCCATATTATGGAGCTACTGTCTTCCCTGATGCAGCTTTCTGTTCCTTTTCCAGCCATCACATCATCTCCCCAGACAATAACTTGGATCCACCTGTATATCAGATTTCAGGATCAGGGAAAACAAAACAAAACAAACAAAAAAGCTAGTATAGCCACAGGCCCTTTGTAATATGACTAAAATATACCTACAAGCTATCTATAAAATGGAGGACCCCCTCCCCAACTCTTTATCTGCACTATTCCAGCCTTTAAGTTCATGATTGATCAACAATTTGTTTGTCATTGTATTTTAAGTCTCTTTTCAGCCACCAAGTTCCAGATGCTAGCAGGATTCCAACTAGACTTCCCTGTACAGACACTCCCAACAATATTCCCGGAGCTCCATTTCCCCAGAGCCCCACCCTACTAGGGATAGAGGGAGGCAGGCTGGGAGTATGGATCAACCTGTCACCAACCATCTTCAGCAGGGAAGCAATTACAGAACAGAGACCTTCCACCTTCTAGAATCCCACAATGACCTTGGGTCCATACTCCCAGGGAGTTAATGAATAAGAAAGCTATCAGGGGAAGGGTGGGATATGGAGTTCTGGTGGTGGGAAGTGTGTGGAGTTGTACTCCTCTTATCCTATGATTTTGTCAATGTTTCCTTTTTATTAAGAAAAAAAAAAAAAGATTGGCAGCAGACTTCTCCACACAAATATTACAGTCCAGAAGAGAATGGCAAGATATCTACCGAGTACTCAATGAGAAAGGCTTTCAACCAAGATTACTTTATCCTGCTACCTGGTCATTCAGACTAGTTTTAGGCATCTCAGACAAGCAACAGTTGAAGCAGTCAAATATAACCAAGCCTGCCCTGAAAGAAGTTCTGAAGTCTCCTATAAACAGTCAGACCACCATAAATATGCCATATATCAGACTACTCTAAGAATCTACAACAATGACATTAAAATATTTTCAGTCTATGATATCAATTAATGTCAATGGTGTGAATTTACCTATTAAAAGGCACAGAGTAGGAAACTGGATCAGAAAACACAACCCAGCAATATGCTGTCTTTAGGAAATCCACCTTACTCAAAAAATCTAACACAGACTCAAAGTGTAAGCATGGAAAACTATCACACTGGCAAATGGCCCACAAAAAAGAGTAGGAACAGCTATTCTCATATCTGACATGATTAGCTTTAAAATAAATAAAATTTTAAAAGATAGGGATGGACATTACTTAATGCTCAGAGGATCAGTCAATCAAGAGGACTTAACAATTATTAACTTCTTTTATGCATCTATTGAAAAAATCATCCAAATACTTAAAAAAATCTACTGAAAGAGATACAGCAATATATTAACAGCATCACAGTAATAGTAGGCGACTTCAACACCCCACTCTTTCAACTTGACAGATAATACAGGCACAAAATCAATAAAGAAATAAGGGAACTAAATGAGGAGATAGATGAACTAGAGCTATTGGCCATTTTCACAGTCATTCACCTGAAGAAACTGGAATATACATTCTACTCAAGTCCACAAGGGTCATTCTCAAGGATAGACTATATGTTAGGCCACACAGACAGCATCAGCAAGTTCAAGAGCATTGAATGATGTAAGACTACAAGCATCTTTTCAGATTACAGTGGAATTAGACTAACACTTAACAATAAAAAAAAGATTAGTAATACTCCCAAAATGTGAAAGTTCAACAGTACACTACGTACAACTACTGGATCAACAAGGAAATAAAGGAAGAAATCAAAATTGTTTCGAGAATTCAATGAAAATGAAGACAAAATATTTGGGACACACCTAAGGCAGTATTGAGAGGGAAGTTCATAGCCATAAAAGCACACATTAGGAAACAAGAAAAAGCACAAATAAACCACCTGATTGCACACCTTAAAGACCTAGAAGAAGAAGAACAAAGGAACCCTAAAGCAACCAGAAAGACAGAAATAACTAAAGTTAGGGCAGAAATAAATAATATTGAAAATAAGAAAACCACACAAAAGATCAACTAAAGTAAATGTTGGTTCTTTTAAAGAGTGAACAAAATCTACAAAAATCTAGCCATTATCACAAAACAACCAAGGGAGAAGACCTAAATAAATCGGATTGTAAATGAAAAAGGAGATATCACAATAGACACCGCACAAATTCAACATATCATGTGAGGCTTCTATGAACAATTATATGTCACCAAGCTAGAGAACCTGGAACAAATGGACAATTTCCTAGATACCTACTATGTTCCAAAATTAAATAAAGAGGAACCAGATACTATGAACAGGCCCATCACAGATAACAAAACTGACACAGTTATCAAAAACCTTCCAAAGAATAAAAGTCCTGGACCAGATGGTTTTAAAAATGAATTCTACAAAACCTTCCAGGAAGAGTTAAAACCTATACTTTTAAAAGTCTTCCAGAGGGAGCCGGGCAGTAGCGCAGCAGGTTATGTGCAGGTGGCGCAAAGCACAAGGATCGGTGTAAGGATCACGGTTCGAGTCCCGGCTCCCCACCTGCAAGGGAGTCACTTCACAATTGGTGAAGCAGGTCTGCAGGTGTCTATCTTTCTCTCCCTCTCTCTGTCTTGCCCTCCTCTCTCCATTTTTCTCTATACTATCCAATGAGGATGACAACAATAATAACTACAAAAATAAAAAAACAACAACAAGGGCAACAAAAGGGAATAAGTAAATAAATATTTTTTAAAAAGTCTTCCAGAACATTGAAAACACAGATATAGTCCCTTCCAGCTTCTATGAAGCCAACATCACTCTGATACCAAAATCAGACAGGAACACAACCAAAAAAGGAAATTACAGACCAATATCTCTGATGAACATAGATACTACAAATATTGAACAAAACCTAGCCAACTGGATACAGCAGTATATTAAAATCTGTTCATCATAACCAAGTGGGGTTTATCCCAGGAATTCAAGGGTGGTTTACTATATGTAAATCAATCAACATGATCCACCACATAAATAAAATCAAGACCCAAAACCACATAGTTTTATCAATACATGCAGAGAAAGCCTTTTACAAAATCCAACATCCCTTTTTTATGATCAAAGCACTTCAAAAATGAGACTAGATGGAAAACTCTTCAAGATAGTGGAGTCTTTATATAGAAAACCCACAGCCAACATCGTACTCAGTGGAGAAAAACTGGAAACATTTCCCCTCAGATCAGGTACTAGACAGGGATGCCCACTATCTTCATTAGTATTCAACATAGTGTTGGAAGTTCTTGCCATCACAATCAGGCAAAAGCAAGGAATTAAAGGGATACAGATTGGAAGAGAAGAAGTCAAACTCTCCCTGTTTGCAAATAACATGATAGTATACACAGAAAAACCTAAAGAATCCAGCAAGAATCTTTTGGAAATCATCACTCAATATAGTAAGGTGCCAGAGTACAAAATTAACATACAAAAGTCTGTGGGATTCCTCTATGCAAATACTAAGTTAAAACAAGATGAAATCCAGAAATCAATTCATTTTACTATAGCAGCAAAAACAATAAAATATCTATGAATAAACCTAACCAAAGAAGTGAAAGATTTGTATAATGAAAATTATGAGTCATTACTCAAGGAAATAGAAAAAGACACAAATAAGTGAAAACATATTCCTTGTTCATGGACTGGAAGAATTACCATAATTAAAATGAATATACTCCCCAGAGCCATATACAATCCTCATCAAGATCCCAACCACATTTTTTAGGAGAATATAACAAATGCTACAGATGTTTATCTGGAACCAGAAAAGATCTAGAATTGTCAAAACCATCTTGAGAAAAAGAACATAACTCACTCCCATATCTCAAATTGTATTATGGGGCCATTTAAATCAAAAGTGCTTCGTACTGGAACATGAATAGACACACTGTCCAGTGGAATAGAATTGAAAGCACAGAAGTAAGCCCCCAAACATATGAACATCTTATCTTTGACAAATGTGCCCAGACTATTAAATGGGGGAAAGGGAGTCTCTTCAATAAATGGTGTTGGAAAAAAATGGGTTGGAACATGCGGAAGAATGAATCTGAACCACTTTATTTCACCAAATACAAAAATAAAGTTTAAGTGCATCAAGGAATTGGATATTTGACCAGAAACTATTAGATACTTAGAGCAAAATATTAGCAGATCTCTTTTCCGTAGACATTTTAAAGACATCTTCATGAAATGAATCCAATTACAAAGAAGATAAGGTAAGTATAAACCTATAGGACTACATCAATTTCAAAAGCTTCTGCACAGCAAAAGAAACCAATATCCAAACCATGAGACCCCCCACATAATGGAAGAAGATCTTTACATGCCATACATCAGATAAGAGGCTAATAACCAAGATATATAGTTTGCCAAACTCAACAAGAAAACAAATGACATCATCCAAAAATGGGAAAAGGACATGGATAGAATATTCAACACAAAACATATCCAAAAGGCCAAGAAACACAGAAAAAAAAAAATGCTCCAAGTCTTTGATTGTCAAAGAAATGCAAATTAAGACAACAATGAGATACCTTTCACTACGGTGAGAATTTCATACATCAGAAAAGGTAACAGCAACAAATGTTGTAGATGTTTTGGAGTCAAAGGAACCCTCTTACACTACTGATGCAATTATAACTTGGTCCAATGGCTGTGGAGCTCAGTCTGGAGAACTTTCAGAAGGCTAGAAATAGGCTTACCCTATGATCCTGCAATTTCTCTCCTGCAGATATATCCTAAGCAATCCAATACACCCATCCAAAAACATCTGTATATATATATATATTCATAGCAGCACAATTTGTAATATCCATAGCCTGGAAACAATCCAGATTTCCAATAACAAATGAGTGGCTGGGCAAGTTGTGGTATATGTACACAATGGAATACTACTCAGCTATTAAAAATGATGATTTCACCGTTTTCAGCCCATCTTGGTTGGATCTTGAAGAAATCATGTTAAGTTCAATAACTCAGAAACAGGATGAATATGGGATGATCTCACTCTCAACCAGAAGTTGGAAAACAAGATCAGAAGAGAAGACACAATTAGAACCTGAACTGGAGTTGGTGTACTGCACCAAAGTAAAAGACAATTATGTGGGTGGGGAGGAGAGTATATTTCCAAAAAGGATGACAGAGGACCTAGTGGGGGTTGTATTGTTATGTGGAAAACTGACAAATGTTATGCATGTAGAAACTATTGTATTTATCTTCAAATGTAAACCATTAATCCCCCAATAAAGAAATTAAAAAATAATAAATGTATTAACAATTTGAGACAAATGTTAAAATTCAGTCTGGTTACACATTTGAAGTTTTTTTCTATTTCCTTGAATAGTAACTCATAATTTTAAGTACACAAGTCTATGTTATTAACACAATTTTTAATAGCCAAAACTTAAAAGTGCCAGGTATCCAATGACCTATGAGTGCTTGAGAAAGTTGTGGTATATATATACAATGAAATACTACTATACTACTCAGCTATTAAGAATTGTGAATTCACCTTCTTCACCTCAGTTGGATGGAGCTTAAAGGAATCATGTTATATGAGATAAACAAGAAAGTTATGTATAAATATGGGATGGTCTCACTCATACTCAGATGTTTAAAAATATTACCATGATGTCAACCTGCCTTCCCTGGCTGATGACCTCACCAATGTGTCCTGGAGCCCACCCCCCAGAACCCTTTCCATACTAATGAAAGGTAGAGACAAGCTAGGGTTATGGATCAACCTGTCAATGTCCATGTTCATTGGAGAAACAATCCCTAAGATATAGCTTTGATCTGTATTACACCAAAATAAAAAATTCTGAGTGGAGGGGGATGGTTTCTTGTCTTGGAACACAGGCAGAGGCAGACATAGTGGGGGCTGAATTGTTATGTGTAAAACTGGGTAATTCTATGTATGTATAATATACCATATTTTACTGTCAATTTAAACCATTAACCCTCCAATAAATAAATTTTTAAAAAATGATAAAAGAAAAAAATATTACCCCCACTAGGTCCTTCTCTACCATCATGTTCCAGGACCTGAACCCCTCCACACCCGCACCCAAGAATTTTTTATTTTGGTGCAGTGCACCAATTCTAGTCCAAGTTCTGCTTTGTGATTTCCTTTCTGATCTTGTTTTTCAACTTCTGCCTATGAGTGAGATCATACCATATTAGTCCTTGTGTTTCTGACTTATCTCCCTTAACATTATTCCTTCAAGCTTCATCCAAGATGGACAGAAAGAAATGAAATCGCCTTTTTTTTAAATTTCTTTATTGGGAAATTAATGTTTTACATTCTACAGTAAATACAATATTTTGTACATGCATGGCATTTCCTAGTTTTCTATATAATAATGCAACCCCCACTAGGTTCTCTGTCATCCTTTTTGGACTTGTACTCTCCCCCCCATACAACCCCCCCAGAGTCTTTTACTTTGGTGCAATACGTCAATTCCAATTCAGGTTCTACTTGTATTTTCTCTTCTGATCTTGTTTTTCAACTTCTGCCTTAGAATGAGATCATCCCATATTCATCTGCTGGCCTAGCTTTGATGGAGAGAGAGACGAGGAACTCGTGTTGGAGTGGGAACGCAATGCAATGCCTTTATTGATCAGAGACAATGCATATATATATATATATATATATATATATATTATGCATATATATATATATATCTTTAACCATTAGTGGCAAGTGGGAAAAGGAAATGGCTAGGAGAGGGGAATGGAGAAAAGAGCGCAAAGGTAGAAAGCTTTCATAGCAGCTATTGCGAAGGTTCTAACCAGTTGGAATAACTAATACCCTGCAGGCCGGGCTGGTCTCAGGCAAAACAATGATTATGTAAATAGACAACAGCATCAGAGCAGGGGTATCTCCCCCTTTCTTTTTATCTAATGGCCTAATCTAATAGTATCAGGAATGTGGAGTGCTTTGTGAAGCAGGGAGTCTGATAGGATGAGGCACCTTTGGGGTTACTACTGTCCCTCCTTGCTCAACCTCTCAGTAGAGAGAGAGACTATCAGGATTGACACACTCCTCAGGTTCAAGCCCTGCCAAGCTCAACCACATCTTCACAATTTCCCAAAATTTCCCTCTTTCTTAATGGCCATATAAAAATAGGTCAATGTCTGTAAAAGACTCCATTTCTGTCAGGGGAATAGCAGTGTTGGGATGAACAGAAACCTGTTGGGCAGAAACCTAAATGATATCATGCAGAGGTTTTTAAAAGAACTGGAATAAGACATGGAGGGACAAGTAGGAGTGTAGCAAGAGCCAGTGTGATGTCAAGGGGAGCCCTGGTAGGTGAAAAGGGGTGTTTCTTGCCTAAAAGTACATTTCCTGCCTCAAAGGGCATTTCCTGCCTCTGGTGACAGGGTCTGCAGGTGGGGGTCGTAGCCTGACAAAGGAGAAGGGGCTATTTGGCATTGTATTGTCCCAAGACATCTGGATGCAAAGTCCATGGACCTGCTTTGGGTTAGTCTTTGAAAATCCCAGCAGCGTAAAGGGAAGCTGCTATAAAGTTGTGTAAAGTGTCTAAGAGGTGTACCAGTAAGCCTGATAGAAGTGTCAGTCCAATCCTGACAACCAGGGGAAGAAATCCCAGGGGATGAAACACTGCACGTCTATCTCAATGGCAAAGGTCAGCCACCAGAATTTTGCTTCTCTATAGAGAGTGAGCTGGAACCGCCAAAATGTGACAGGTGAAGCAGAAGCAGGAAAGGCAGACATCGATGGGCGAGAGAAAGGCAATAAGATAGTTCTGTCCTTGGAGTCTGTGAATCAGGTTCTTTAGATCATGTTAGGTCACATCACTGGTTGGGGAGGACAATGTCAGAGGACAGGGGTCTAACTGGATTTCCAGGGATTCCATATGAGCCGATGCTTTTTCATGTGAAGACTTGACAGCTGTAATTCACTTACTTGTGAAACAAAACTTGTAAAAAGTAAGAAGTTTACTATAATTGATTATAATTGGTTTAAGTACCTTTATAATTTTGGAAGTCCTTTCTAGTATGATTTTAAGGTTGTTTAAACAGTTTAAGCTCAATAAAATGTAGAAAGGTAAACAGAAGAACCATTGTTAGAGGCCTCAGGCATGAGAATAATTAGCATAACCATTGTGTAATCTATCATTCACCAGGGCTGGTTCTACCTCTTTGAGAAGGGATTTGAGAGCTTTACATATCAATAATGTCTTTTCTACCTTTTGTTACACACATTTAAGATGGAGACACACCCTAGGTGTGTGTAGGATCTTCAGACCAAATTTAGTTAAAATATATTGATTTTAACTAATTTTTACCTTAGACTTTAAATGCAAATTAATTTTACCTTTATGAGACTCATGTTGAAAACTCCTGCATTTAACTTTACCTGGTAAGAATGTAGCTTCAAAGTTACACTTTTAACCTTAAAGTTAATGTTTAACAAACTTCAAACACACACACATAAACATGTAGTCTATAACACACAAGAGGAGAAAAACTTTTGTTACGAAGACACATAATTTCAAACACGAATTTAGATGTGTACTGTCTTATTTTACTCACACAGGCACACTCCTAGCCTTCTGAAATTTCCCCAGACTACTATCCACAGGAGTTGGACCAATTTACATTCCCACCAGCAGTGCAGGAGGGTTCTTTTTGGACAAAAAAAATATAGGGACATTGTTTAATTTTGCCTCATAGCACCTTGATACTTCCATAGTTGATAATGGTAAACAAATAATTTTAACTGAATGATAGAATGATTATCAGTAAAAGTCACAGAAGTCCACAATGTTTTAAATAATTATGACTGCAAATAAGCTCTGACTGAAAATTGCTGTGACGAAGGAAATAGTTCAAATGGTAGGGGAAAAATGGAGGCGGTTTCTCAGAATATTAAAAACATAATAATTGTATGTTATATCAATTCTACTCTTAGTCATCTGTGTAGAGAAAATAAAAAACACTTAAATAAATATGCATATGAAATATCTTCATTGCAGTGCTGTAAACAACAAACAAAATTTGAAACAGTTTAAGTGCTCAATGACAGATAAATGGATTAATAATTTGTGCTGTATATATACACAATGGAATGCTAACAGGCTATAGAAAAGATTACATCTTGCCCTTTGCAACAACATGAGTAGATCTGGAGTGGGTCATTGAAGGTGAGATATCTAAGAAAGTGGACAAATATCAGACACTTTCACTTATATTGGGGACATAGAGAAGTAAAGCAAGGATCATGTCAAAGAGAAACATGTTCTCAGGCATTGACTTGCAGAACTGAAGCCACCAAAGTGGGAGGAGAGGTCTTAGGTTTGAAGAGATCCAATGGACATTGGTACTGGGAATAGTGTGGAAACATGTCAAGAATAGGTAAGGAATTATGCCCCTAAAATAGTGCATTATAAATAAATAACTGAATTAAAATTTAAAAGTTAAAGCTAAAAGCCTAGCTGAGTCTCAACAGTCCATAAAATTGTGTGAAAAATTATTTTAAACTACTACATTTTGGGATACTATGTTATACAATAGTATACATCTAAATGTTCCCCAACCACGAATAGACTTGGACCAGACAGGAAGTACTAGTATGATGAATTTACTCTGAAGTTTAAATTTTATTAATTTATTTTCACTTTTTTTCTTTTTTATTAATTAGTTATTTAATCATGATTGATGGCAAGATTGTGGGATAAGGATACTATGCAATAATCAAATATTATCATTAAGGTATTCAATTGTAATAACTTCTATAATCATTGGTGAAATGCTTTTTGTATCATTATAAAGAAAAATAGTGAAACATATTGATAAATATTGACACATTAACTTTAGGTTATAAATAATCCACCCATGTTAATTCTGAATTAGTTCAGTTTTGTTCTACGAGTACCTGTAGATCTCACTTAGAAACCAGACTCTATTCCTAAATCTCAGTTGAAAAATGTACTTGCAAAAAAATTAGCCATCCCTTACTGCCATTTCAAGCATAATGCATTATATTGGTGATGGACTTGTCAACCATTTTAAGATATTTTTAATATTATATTTGCCTCATTTATAACATTTTAATATATTATAATGTTTATTCAGTAGTGCACTATAATAAAAGTAGAGGAAATAAATTAATTTGTGGGGGATGTAATAAAATAAAAATATCTATACTTAAAAATACTAGTAAGGCAAAAAACCCTAATACCTGAGAATCCAAAAATCCAGGTCCAATCCCCACCTACTACCATAAGCCAGAGTTGAGCAGTTCTCCATCTCTCTCTCCTCTTTTCATATCTCTCTCTCTCTCTCTAGCCTCATCTATCATGCATTTAAATCAATAAAATGTTAGTCTAATGTATAAAACCAACTGCAGGAGTAAGGCTGAAACTGAGAGAGGTGAGATAGGATTCTTGAAACTGAGCTACTGTCATTTTCAAGACCTCTCTTCACTTGATTTCTGTGAAGATTGTTTCCAATTTTTTGTAGTTTTGTTGTACTTAGAGTCAGAGGTGATTACAGTTTTCCACAATCAGTTATCTCAGTCCCAATCTCTAAAAAATATATATCTGTGAATTTCATATGAGAGTGCAGAGCACCTCTGCAGCATATGTGATCACAGGGATTGAACCTATGACCTCATGCAGGCAAAGTGATGCTCTCTACCAACTGAGAGAGCATCTTTCGTTCCTTATTAATTTATGAGAGAAGAGGAAAATGCTTATTTTTATCTGTTTTTTAAAAAATATTTATTTATTTATTCCCTTTTATTGCCCTTTTTGTTGTTGTTGTAGTTATTACTGTTCTTGTTATTGATGACGTTGTTGGATAGGACAGAGAGAAATTGAGAGAGGAGGCAAAGACAGAGAGGGGGAGAGAAAGATAGACACCTGCAGACCTGCTTCACTGCTTGTGAAGCCATTCCACTTCAGGTGGGGAGCTGGGGACTCTAACCCAGATCCTTTAAGCCAGTCCTTGCGCTTTGCGCCACCTGCGCTTAATGCACTGCTCACCGCCCAACTTCCGAAAATGCTTATTCTATATTGATATGTTCATGTTCAAATAGTAGCCGTATTTAGTGCTACTTATTATTTAGCATGCCATCATTTTTCCTGATACATAAATATAATTGTTAGAAAATAGGAAGCTAAGGGCCAGGTGGTTGCTCACCTGGTTGAGTGCACATGTCATAATACACTAGGACCCAGGTTCAATCCCACAGTCCCTACCTGCAGAGGGAAAGCTTTGAGTGGTGATGCAAGGCTGCAGGTGTCTCTTTGCTTCTCTCCCTCTCTGTCAAACTCTTCCTTCTTGATTTCTGGATGTCACTATACAATGAATCAAAATAATTTTAAAAAAGAAAATATGAAGCTAATTTTATACCAATTTGTACATGATATTTTCTTCAGTTATTAAGTCCTATTTTATGCCCTTTGTTCCTGAGAAAAGTGTTTTAGTATTCCTCTTAAACTATCGCATATTTATTCTTGAGCCATCTTCATACTTGCTTATATTCATTGACATATTGCTAGAGCTGGGTCTTCAACACTCTGAGGTCATGCTTCCATTCAGTGAGAGAGAAACTACAGCATTGGAGTTTCTTCAGGTAACATAGCACCTCCCATGTGGTGTCAGGTCTTGAACCTGGGCAACACCCTTGGCAACACATATGCCTTAACTGATAAGATAATTCTCTGGTCCCAATGCTCAAGTTTTTAAACACTAATCTAACTCTAGCTCTCTCTCTAATGTTAATCTCATTGAACCAAAATATAAAATGTCTATTAATATCATATTATTCTTCCTCCCTTTCTGTGCAACTATGATTTATGATACAACAGCATCAAATCATTGAAAATTCTACAAGATAGCAGAATATGTGGAATAATTTTTAATTTTATACAAATACAAAACTTGTCTTTTCTGATTAGCAAACCAATAAAACGAAAGGAAAAGGAACAATTAATTTAAGTAAGAGCTTTGTGACTAGTAGCAATAGAAGCTAATACAGGTAGTGTTGGTTCTGTCTTATTTCCCTAAACTAATGTCTACTTTTCAGATTTTCAAACACTTTATGAAACAACTTGAATTACTTTCTAAAGGTCATGATTTGCATTTGCTTTTTTAAGCCTCTTTCCTCTCATGTGAGATGTGCTAGTGTTTCTGCCAAGCTTTGATTTTCTGTGACAAGCATAGAGGATCTCTTTGCTAATTAGAGAGGCTTGCATATTCCCTAATATTGCATCATCCATTCCATTGATCTGAGACAGTTCTTGTTTGAATGAATACCTGAGTGCTGAGCATACAGAGGAAAAGTCATTTTTTCCATTTGGAAAGCCTGAATATTATACAAAAGAGATAGTGTCACACATCTGTACATTTTCTTCTAATTAAGTTTTAATAGCTTTAGGGAAAAATCTCTAAGACAAAAAAAAGAGAGGAAGAAAGAGCAGATTAAAACAGTGATTAATTCTAGAGATTGTGGTTTCTTTTAATCTTGGGAAACATTTTCTTTTTCTGCAATCAATACACTCATATTTTATGAATGTGAACTTTTGTACTTCTAATGTCAATATAATTTAGGGGATTTATCTAAAATTTCCAGTAATTATGATGCTGTAAGCATCTAATAGTTTTATTAAATCCAAGATATTATCATGGAGCTTATATTATTAAAATGGATTTATTCTGTGTACAGAAAAGAAATAATGAGCTTTATATAGAACTCTACAATCCAGTATTATCACTCATTATCACTTATCTCTACTAGTGAGGATTTCATGTCTGTTTTATTTTATTTTATTACCACTAGGGTTATTGCTTGGACAATGGTGTCTTTATGAAAAATCCACAGCCTAGGGTGGCCTTTTTCCCTCCCTCTATTTGATAGGATAGAGAGATAATTAAATGGGAAAGGGAGATAAAAAGGGAGAAATAAAGAGAGAACAGGCTGGGTTTTGGCACACCAGGTTGAGCACACGTTACAATGCACAAGAAACTGAATTCAAGCCCCCAGTCCCTATCTGCAGGGGGAAAGCTTCACAAATAGTGAAGTAGATCTGCAGGTGTCACTCGGTCTCTCTTCCTTTCTCCCCCTACCTCTCAGTTTCTGGCTGTCTCTACAAAATGAATATAGATAATTTAAAAAAATTTTAAAAGAATTAGAGGGTGGTGGTGGAGAGAGTTGTTGCAGCACTGTTTCGCCACTCATCAAACTTCCCTCCTGCAGGTAGTGATGGGGGCCTTGAACTCAAGTTGTCTTGCTTGTTAAAGTTTTCTTTTAACCAGTTGACCCCTATTCATTATATTTATTTATTATGGAACTTGGTTGTTTTTAATCACCTAGGTCCCACAACTCTGGAACAGTGCTTTCAGGCAGAGAGAAAGAAAAGAACCATAGTACTGAAACTTCACCCAGTGTGGTAGGGACCAGGCTTGAACCTGGGTCAAACTTGTGGTTTACTTGGTATTTTCCCAGGTGACTTTAATTTCTCAGAATAACTACAACAGCTGAGTTAGTTTAATTAAAATTCATCTTTCTCTCCCTATCAAATTTAGAGTAAGAGTGAAAATATTTTTTGTCTCTGCAATGGACCTCCTAGTAACCTTCAGAAATTTGTCCCTCTTCACTATGCTATGCAACTTGTGACTCATAGTCATAGTTGACCTTGTAGTGACTATGCTATCATAGCAATAGAAGCTAATACAGGTAGTGTTGGTTCTGTTTTATTTCCCTAAACTAATGTCTACTTTTCAGATTTTCAAACACTTTATGAAACAACTTGAATTACTTTCTAAAGGTCATGATTTGCATTTGCCTTTTTAAGTCTTTTTTTAAAAATACATATTTGTCATGTATTTACTTCTCAGTTGTATTAAAGTAGTAATAATTGAAAAGTGTTTTGGGGGAAGTAAGTGATAAACAAATTTCAGTTACATTTTTTCATAGTTAATTTTCCAAATTAGCTACTACTACTAAAGGGGAAAAAACAGTGATTGCAGAGATGGGACAATGTGTTAGAACGAATTTGTGTGGCTGAGGTCTCTAGAGGTATCAGTTTAATTATTCAGTTAATGCCATTGCAAAGTATAGAAAAGCACATACACCAAACAGAGCTATTGTTTCTGGGGCTTCACTTCTCCCAGGTGACTTTTTCAGAAAGAAAGATGCAACAGTACCCAAATTTCTACAGATGCAGTGGGAGTTGGTCTGGAACATATATCTAGGGTATGGGAAAGCAGGTGCACTATCCAGGTGATCTGTTTTGCCAGTCCAACAAAATATCTCTTACAACCTTGGTAAGGGGTAATTGAGTAGTCTCAAAAGTTGTCATATGTGCATGTGGTAGCCAAATGATTAGTGAATTACAAATAGCAAGATGCCCAAACTGTGAGACTAGAGTATTTCTTATATACACTCTTGATATATCCAGTCCTGGAGTCAATCGACTCTCCAAATTCAAAACCATTGTCTTCCATCATTGAAATACTTAGGAAAACCAATATTGTGAGATGGAGTTTCCCTAAGATAGAAGAAATTGGAAGATTCAGGGCCAGATAACAGCAAGAAGATGACTAAAGTTTTAGGACAGACCATTTAGAAAATAATTGGCCTCCTGGCTATCTCACTAAAACTGTTTTGTTTTTAAACCAAATATTAGATGCTTGCCACTTGAAAGCCAATGTTTAAGAGGCAAGTATAAATGAGAGGAAAATAGGTCTTAATAAGGTGATTAACAAGAGACTTCCCACTCCTCACCATTGCTAGCTTCCTGATAAAAATGTATTGTCCTCCTAATTACCCATTCCCAGAGTCCTTTGATTTGTTGCAATACAGAAAATCCGATCAAAGTTTTACTTTGTGTTTCTCCTTTCTGCTCTTGTTTCTGAACTTCTCCCTATTAGTGAGACCACCCCATATTCATCCTTCTCTTTCTGGTTTATTTCACTTAACATTATTCCTTCAAGCTTCATACAAGATGAAGTGAAGAAAATGATTTCATCATTCTTATTACCTGAGTAATATTCCATTCTGTATATATACCACAACTTTGTTAGCCATTCATTTATTGTTGGACACCTAGGTGTTTTTTTTCCAGGTTTGAGCTATTACGAATTGCACCACTATGAAAATAGGAGTATGTAGATCATGTAGGATGGATGTGTTTGTTTCTTTAAGATATATCAATGTAGATCAATAATGGTAGAAAATGTTCCATTCTCCGAAGGGAGGTTGGATGGCATACTCTGCCTATCACCTGAGGATGATGGGTCTTGAAATTGGCACTGCCTGGAATGTTCCTAGCCATGACCACGGAATGTGAGCTCAGACCTACAGGGATGCAGAGGTTACATAGGCTCCTGTGCTGACTATGGCCCCCAGATCAAATTGGTGGGATTTATAGTTAACAATATTTATATACTTTCTCCATATTTGGGAGCTACTCTTTTCCCTGATCCAGCTTTCTGATCCTTTTCACAACTATGACATTGTCCCCCTTCCCAGACAATAACTTAGGTCACCTGCATATAAGGTGTCAGGCACAGGTAAAAACTAAATGGGTCATGGGCCACTTGGAATATGCCTAAAGTAGACTTACTAGCTTTCCCACCAAATCTTCATCTGCAATATTCCAGCCTTTAAGTTCATGATTAGTCAACAATTTGTTCTGCTTTCTATCTTAACTCTTTTTTTTAGCCACCAGCTTTCAGATGATACCATGATGTCAACCAGACCTCTCAGGGCAAATGACCCCACCAAAGATTCCTGGGACAGGCTGGGAGTATGGATTGACCTATCAATGGCCATGTTCAGCGGGGAAGCAATTACAGAAGCCAGACCTTCCACTTTCTGCAACTCATAATGACCCTGGGTCCATACTCCCAGAAGGCTAAAGAATAGGAAAACTATCACGGGAGGGAATGGGACAAAGAGTTCTGATGGTGGAAAGATCTTAGACCTTCTCTTCTCAGAGTGATTCATGAAGGTACTAGATCTTCTGTGAGGGCAAAGGATTTTTTTTTTTTTTTTTTTTTTACCTTTAGAGCAATCTGACCCTTAGCACCAGTGTCTCTATGGTAACTGAGATAACAGAAATTTGATGTCCTAATGTCACATGATACAGTTCCTATGAGCAATTTCCTGGAGTTTACTCTTTGCCTGTGGCTTCTACACCTTTAAATGGAAATCCAAAAATCCAAATCTCCTTTATGTAAGCCACATGAGACCTTTAAATCTGCCATTATGATCTAAAGTGAATGCAAATGTGGCGCCAGCTGGCAATGTTGTGAGTATTCTCACTCTCCTTCACCTCTTGTACCCATTGCCCATGCACAATCACCAACCTTTAGATAGTGATTTTTTTCTTTACCAGAAATTCTAGCTGTTCTCTCATGAAATCTGTTAAATTATTTTGTTAGAATATTTGCTTTCTTAGGGAGACTCTACTTTCCATGACTAGGTCACCATAGCTCTGCCCCAGAAGTAAATTCTGATTTTTTTTTGCTGCTATCTCACTTTATAAATATCACTATATAATTCAGTTCTACTAAAACCATGCTCAGTAGTATCATTTTTCTTCAAAATGATAAGCATTATGTTTCCAGAATTATAATGGTAAAAAAAATCGGGGGTTGGGATAGATAGTGCAATGGTTATGCAAAGATACTCTCATGCCTAAGGCTCCATAGTCCCAGGTTCAGTCCCACACATCACCATAAGCCAGAGCTGAGCAGTGCTCTGGTTAAAAAAAACAGTAAATAAAATTTTAAAAATAAAAGAAAGATTTTAAAATAAAATACAATGAAATTCGGGAATCAGCTGGTAGCGCAGCGGTTTTAGCGCACATAGAGCTAAGTGGGAGGACTGGCATAAGGATCCAGGTTCCAGGCCCCGGCTCCCCACCTGCAGGGGAATCACCTCATAGGCAGTGAAGTAGGTCTGCGGGTGTCTCTCTCTCCCCATCTCTGTCTTCCCCTCCTCTCTCCATTTCTCTCTATCCTAACAACGACATCAAGAACATCAATAATAACTACAACAACAATGAAAGGGAAAATAAATATTGAACAAAAGAATAAATATTTTTAAAAATGAAATTCAATTAAATAAACATAATTCTGATCCAAGAAAAATAAAAACTCCAAAAATAGAAGCTTTAATACTCATTATTTCCCAAGGAAATACTAACATTTCTTCAGTCTCTGGTATATGGAAGGAGGTTTTCTGTAGATGGCAAAATGTATTTATAGAGGAGCATTTATGAAGTAACCAAACCATGGAATTTTAAAGTTTATAGGATTCAGAGTAGTCAACTACTCAATTATCACACCTAATTTAAAAAGTCACTGGGCCAAGCAGTGGTGCACCTGATTAAGTGCTCACATTTTAGTGCACTGAACCAGGTGAAACAGTGGTGAAGCAGGGCTAGAGGTGCCTTTTCATCTCTCTTCCTCTCTATCTTCCCCTCCTCTTTCAATTTCTCTGTCTGTATCCAATACTAAGATCTAAAAAAAAAAAAAAACTCCTTTAAAGGCTGGTTACACAATAGAGTGGCTATGAAGAAAGATCCTCATGCCTGAGCATCCATCAGTTTCTGGATTCAAAGTCAGATCTAACCAGAAGCCAGAGCAACACTTTACAGATGTTAAAATGTTAAGTGAATAAGCCAGAAAGAGAAGGATGAATATGAAATGATCTCACTCATAGACAGAACTTGAGAAATAAGAACAGAAGGGGAAACACAAAGCAGAACTTGGACTGGGTTTTATGTATTACACCCAAGTACATAGGGGGGTACTTTCAGATCCTGGTGCAAGATGATGGAAGAGGAACTAGGCAAAGGGTTAGAGGGTTCTGCAGAAAACTAAGAAATTTTACACATGTAACAACAACTGTATTTACTGTTTACTATGAATTATTAATCCCCCTATAATAAAAAAAGAAGAAAATCTTCAAGATAAACATTCAATGTAGTTGAATAAGGATTTTTGTGTATTTTAAATTCCTTTCATAAATACTAGTACTGGTCAAGTGAATAAAATGAACTATTTCACAATTTTGACCATTAATCAAAATCACAGAAGGGAATATTGAAAGCATTGCCTCAAAGCACTGTAAATATATCATCCAAACTAATTATCCTTTGGAAAATCAGTGTTTTGAATGTGAGTTCGTAATTTTATTTTATTTTATTTTACTCAATTATACATATGGTAGAAAACTTTGGGCACTTCATAGCTACTTAAGGCTATGATTCAGATGAAACAAAATAAAATATGACCAGGAATCTAGAAGCATGTTTTAAACAACTGAATGCTAATATCAAATTTTGGACATTTCCTACAATTTTCCAGCTATACATAGAAACTCATGCACAAGGCTGTGTATGTTCAACAGAGAACTTTGAAGACAGAGATGCCAATCTCTCATCTCTGTATGATTCTGACACTCTGCGTGCAAGGAGTAAAATCTAAGGTTATTTCATAAACTGCTGTGGAGAAAACAGAAATTGAAAGATATGCAATTTCTTTGTCAAAGATATGCATTCCCTCTGTTTTCTGTTAGTCTGTATCTCATTTCATTTATTTCTTAAATTTAATTTTTTAAATAAATTTTCATTAATTTCATTAATAAATGTCTTAAAATTAATATGCATATTTTAAAATTTAGGGGAACTGTGAAATAGGTCACCTGGTAGAAGACCCACCTTGCCCTGTTAGCCCTCTGAATATTGCACAGGAAATAACATTATCAATATATATACCCGCTGAAAGGTTTCCTCTTAAGTAATACTAGATCTGGGAGGTAAACATACAAAACGATGTAAAAACAACGGTATTTAAGGAAACTGGATGAATTCTTAGCAGGCTACTAAATTATACCAACACAGGTTTGATTGTTTAGAAATCCATGTTTAAAAATAAACCATAACTTCAAAGCTAAGGTGTTTCAAACTACTAGGAATACAGAAATTATTTATTTAGTCCATTATAGTTTAATGGATAACATGAAAGTATAAGAACAGTGAATATCCAGCAACAACAAATTATGTTGGTGTGCACAAATCTGAGAGCTGATTTATAATAATACATTGTTAATCATGTTTTTAAAATATCTACTTTTCAATTAATTAATACGTATTTTTAAAATAATAAGATACTTCAAATGCAAAGAGAAAAAAATGAGACAACAAATAAAGCCCCTTAAGATTGCATATTTTGAATGGAGTTAAAAAGACTATACTACTATAAATATTTTTAAAAAGCTAAAAGAAATCATGTCTACATTATTTAAGGAAATTATGAAAATGAACTTTGTCAAATGAAAACTATCAGTAAAATGAAATATAAATAAGATAAAATAAAACTTGGGAACTGAAATAGAAAATAATAACATGGGCGGGGGAGACAGCATAATTGTTATGCAAAGACTCTCATGACTGAGGCTCCCAAGTCCCAGGTTCAATCCCCCACACCACCATAAGCCAGAGCTGAGCAGTGCTCTGGTGTTTCTCTTTGTGTGTGTTTCTCTCTCTCTTCATCTCTCTCAAAAATGAAATAAAATTAAAAAAATATATTAAAAAAAGAAAATAATAACATGAAACTATACAAAGTTTTCAAGAACAAGTTATGTTACTCTACAACTATTGAATCAATGAAGAAAATAAAAATAAAATTTAAAAAATGCCTGGAAATGAATGAAAAGTAAGACATGGTTAATCAAAATCTATAAAATATATTAAAGTAATACTAAGAATGACATTTATATTAATATAAGTCTACCTCAGGAGACTAGAAGTATAAATATAAAATTAAGTTAAACCCTACAGGAACCAGAAAAAGAAGAAAAATCAAAACTAAATGTTAGTAGAAGGAAGTAAATAAAAATAAAAGCTGAAATTAACAAAGTAAGGGTCAAAAAAAATTCAAAAGACCAGTGAACCCAAAAGATTGTTCTGTGAAAGGATAAACATAGTTGATGATGAGGGGTATCATTTAAAGATAAGGAAAATCAAGTTCAATAGGACTTAAAAAATGATATGTAAAAATGTCCTAAATTTTAAGTTAAATATTAAATCACATATTCAAGAAGCTGAAAAATCTCCTTGTAAGGGAAGAAATAGAGATAGACTTTTAGATACCTTACAAAATATTAATAACTATCACAGTACAATAGTAAATATAAATTCAAGATAACATAATTAAGTGCTTTTATAATATGAACTATTAACTTTTCAAAATACATGAAGGTGAAATGAGAGCAGAATGATATGCAAAACAATTTTAATTTATTAATCAATGCTGGGGAGTACCAGCAATAGCATAACAGGTTTTTATAACTAATTTAGGCAGCAGAGATCATAAGTTCAATCCCAACAATTCTATAAGTCAAAAGTGAGCAGTGCTCTGGTAAAATAAATAAAAATAATAAATGACTAAATAAATGAATAAATGCTGTTAACCAATAATTGTGTGACTAGTCAATTTTGCCTTCACTCATAGGTTGTATGCCAGATCTAAGCAGTGCTTTCTTTATCATCTCATAACTTTTTTTCTATCTTTAATTAAAATAATATAGTCCTTTAGAATAGTACAAACAGGCATATTTCATTAAAACACTAGAATTATAAGAGAATTAGAGTGATTAATTATATACCAGACAAAAGGACCCTCCTACACTGCTGGTGGAAATATAAATTGGTCTTTTTTGGACACTAATCTAGAGAACTCTCAGAAGGCTAGAAATGGACCTATCCTATGATCCTGTAATTCCTCTCCTAGGAATATAGCCTAAGGTACAAAATATACCCATTCTAAAAGACCTGTGTATACCTATGTTCACAGCAGCACAATTCACAACAGCCAAAACCTGGAAACAACCTAAGGACCCATCAATAGAACAGTGACTAGGAAATATGTGGCATATATACACAATGTAATATTTTTCAGTTACTAAAAATGGTGAATTTACATTTTTCTCCTTACTTTAGATGGAGCTTGTAGTAATCATATTAAGTGAAATAAGCCAGAAAGAGTATGAATAAGGGAATACATCACTCCTGGAAAGAAGTTGAGAAATAAGAAGAGAAGGGGAAACACAAAGCAGAACTTGGACTGGGATTGGTGTATTGACCAAAGTAAAGAATTCAGGGGTGGAGGGCATTCAGGTCCTGGTGCTTGTTAGTGGAGGAGGACCTAAGCATATGCTTAGTGTGTTCTGCAGAAAACTGAGAAATTTTGTACATGTAACAAAAACAATATTTACTGTTTACTGTAAAACATTAATCTCCCTGAAAGATGTATATATATATATATATATATATATATATATATCAGACAAAATAGATAATTTAGCTTTCTAAAAATTATGTACTAACAAGAGAGAAATTGAAGGACTCATTCAAAACATCACACTAGCATATACAAAGATGGGAATTAAACCTGGAGACTCACATTTGCAAGTCTTGTATTCTGTTGTACTTTATTCTGGGTCTGATATATATATATATATATATATATATATATATATATATATATATATATATATATATGAGAGTCAGTTCATGAGGAGGAAATAATAAACACAATCACATATGTACTTAACAAGGGAATTCCCAGATACATGAATCAAAATCCAACATAATTATATAGGATTAGTAGATAAACAACTATATTTGGAAATTTCATTTTTTTATTTCTTTATTAGGGAATTAATGTTTTACGTTCGACAGTAAGTACAATAGTTTGTACATGCATAACATTTATCAGTTTTCCAAATAACAACACAATGCCCACTAGGTCCTCTATCATCCTTTTTTGGACCTGTACTCTCCTCCCCATTCACCCCAGAATCTTTTACTTTGGTGCAATACACCAACTCCTATTCAGGTTCAACTTGTGTTTTCTCTTCTGATCTTGTTTTGTCAACTTCTGCGAGAGAGAGAGATAGAGAGAGAGATATATCATCCCATATTCATCCTTCTGTTTCTGACTTATTTCACTTAACATGATTTCTTCAAGCTCGATCCAAGATGGGCTGAAAGAAGTGAAATCATTTTTAATAGCTGAGTAGTATTCCACTGGGTATATACACCACAATTTGCTCAGCCATTCATCTGTCGTTGGATACCTGGATTGCTTCTAGGTTTTAGCTATTACAAATTGTACTGCTAAGAACATAGAATTTACGTTTGTGTTTAGTGAAACATAGTGGTTCAGTTTCATTCTTCTGCATGTTTCAACCTATTTTTTCCAACACCATTTTTGGAAGAGACTCTGCTTTCCCCGTTTAATATTCTGGGCATCTTTGTCAAAGATTAGATATCCATAGGTGTGGGGGTGTACTTCTGGGCTCTCACCTACTCCATTGGTCACTATGTCTATTCATGTTCCAGTACCATGCAGTTTTGATTACAGTGGCCCTATAATACAATTTGAGATCTGGGAGTGTGATACCTCTAGTTCTATTCTTTCTACTCAAGATTGTATTGGTAATTCTAGGTCTTTTCTAGGTTCCAGATAAACTTTTGTAGAATTTGTTCTCTTCTCCTAAAAATGTGGTTGGGATTTTGGTGGGGATAGCATTAAATTTATTATGGCTCTGGGTAGTATATTCATTTTAATGATGTTAATACTTCCAACCCATGAACATGGAATATCTTTCCATTTCTTTGTGTGTTTTTCTATAACCTTGAGTGACTCATAAATTTCAGTTGACAAGGCTTTCACTTCTTTTGTTAGGTTTATTCCTAGATATTTTATTGTTTTTGTTGCTATAATGTAAGGAATTAATTTATGGATTTCATTGTCTTCTAACTTAGTGTTTGCATAGAGGAATGCCACTGACCTTTGTATGTTAATTTGGTAGGCTGGCACCTTACTGTATTGCCTGATGATTTTCAAAAGCTTCTTGTTGGATTCTTTTTTAAAAAAATATTTATTTATTCCCTTTTGTTGTCCTTGTTGTTTTATTGTTGTAGTTGTTATTAATGTTGTCCTTTTTGTATAGGACAGAGAGAAATGGAGAAAAAAAGGGGAAGACAGAGAGAGTGAGAGAAAGACAGACACCTGCAGACCTGCTTCACCGCTTGTGAAGCGACTCCCGTGGTGGGGAGCCGGGGGCTCGAACCAGGATCCTTAATGCAGGTACTTGCACTTCCTTGCTGAATTCTTTAGGTTTTACTATGTATAATATCATGTCTTTTGCAAACAGGGAGAGTTTGACTTCTTCTCTTACAATCTGTATCCCTTTAATTCCTTGCTTTTGCCTGATTGTGATGGCAAGAACTTCCAACACTATGTTGAATACTAATGAAGATAGCGGGCAGCATTGTCTAGTACCTGATCTGAGGGGAAATGTTTCCAGTTTTTCACCATTGAGTATGATGTTGGCTGTGGGTTTGCTATATATAGAGTCCACTATCTTGAGGAGTTTTCCATCTATTCTCATTTTTGGTAGTGCTTTGATCATAAAAACCAGATTTTGGATTTTGTAAAAGGCTTTTTCTGCATGTGTTGATAAAACCATGTGGTTGTTGGTCTTGCTTTTATTGATGTGGTGTATCATGTGGATTGATTTACATATATTAAACCACCCTTGCATTTCTGGGATAAACCCCAATGGTTATGATGAATAAATGTTTTAATATACTGCTGTATCTGGTTGGATGGATTTTTGCTCAAATATTTTAGCAGCTATATTCATCACAGATATTGGTTTGTAGTTTTCTTTTTTAGTTGTGTTCCTGTCTGTATTTCCCTCACCCCTCTCAATGTTTCTTTATTTCCAAGCAAAATAAATAAAATTTAAAAATAAAATTCAAAAGCGTAATGTCGTTTCTTAACATAACGTATACTTTACACTTTGAAAAAATTCTTGTCAAGTTATGTTTAGCTATTTATAACTACAGAGGACTCTGGATTTTGTTTTATGATTATTTGAAGTATTTTTCTTCTTTATTTTCTAATATGCACTTCTTTTT